>NW_019173090.1:0-118745 GCF_001831195.1 Colletotrichum orchidophilum
CCCCCCCTATTCACTTTGCGATTGAAATCACAACATTCATTTCATCCCCCTCGCGAGCCAGCTGGACCATTGGACCAGAGATTGACCAAGCACACTCTAGCTGGATAATAAGTCAACGGCTTGCCGCCCGAAAACTTCGCGCAGTCGTGTAGTAGTGCTACCACAGCATAAGCTCCGTGTGGGTCACGATACCAGAGTCTTGACGTCCAAGACGAGAATGTAATGTGCCGAGAGGACCTTTTTTGTTTCCAGTTAGGCCATGAGGTTCACCTGAGATGTAATACCGGGGCCTTTTTTTTTCTCCGGGATGCTGGTACGGCAGCGCCAGGTGCAGGGATAATGACGATGACATTTGGCGAAGATATGGGGCCAAGCCTTTCTGCTATTACATTTTACGTCCGAAAGGGAGGAACGTCTCTCGCATCCCACGGTGCGGCTGGCCATCCCACGATGCACCAGTTGCATCTGCTCGGGGCAATGCATTGGAGCAAGACCGACAAGTGTCGGTTACATGGCACCAGACAGCAAGCCGTGCTGCTAGTATGCGTCTACCATGTATCCGGTAGCGTCCTCGTGAAGAAGAGGGGACTGGCGTACCAAGGGTCGCTTTCTTTCTCTACTGCAGCGCGCTCAGCAGTTATCTCTCTAGGTTCCTTGAGCCGGATATCTCGTATCGCAGAGGTGTGATACAACAGTCGATAGTCCCGGTCACAGGACTCGAGATGGCGACTTACCGACACTTTTGTGGCAATTTGCAAGGGTCTTTACTGATTGCACTGGTCATCGACTGTGTTCTCATAGCACCTCTCATGTCGCACAAGGAACCCTACTGCGGGAAATGAGGTCGCTCCTTTTTTCCCACAGCTGGGAGATGCTGCCGAAACACGCTGCGAATGCCCCGAACCCCAAACTTGGATCCCTGGACAGGATCATGGCAAGGATTGACGGGAGACGCGCTGCTGACGGCTATCAGATACCGTTGGGGCTTGCGTTCAACTCGATGGGTGCATACCGACGGGGAGCCGCATGGGAGCGGGCCTCCATGTGGGTGGATATAAATCGACCCGGCAAATGCGACGTCGATGTTGCCGGTCGCCGAAGGGCCCCCTTCTCGGATAGGAACAGCGTCCTTTTCTAGACTCCACGAAGATGATGATAATGCAGACTCCACATGCAGGCGGAAGTCGATGGGCACCAGCGGAAGATAATGGATGCAGACTCCGGTGCGCAACGTCTTCCTACGCGGCTAAGCCATTCGTTCTCTCAGGCGTCTCGCCCCTTGCCCTGGTCGCAACCGATGCCGGTCGTCTCGCCTGTATCGGTCTCGACGACACATGGTCCCTGCTACGCGAGGAGAGCTCTTGAGCACTCACACTCGCGGCTCCCTGTGAAGATGCCTGGTGCATGCGAGGCCGGGGCTAAAGTCTGACTTGTCTCACTTGATGGGTCTTGATCCATTTATGCCCAGTATTCGTGATGGAGAGATGACGAAACGAGACAAAATATAGCAACAGGATGGTTGATGCATACTCATATACCAGACCGGCGTGAAGAACACTGTTTGTTCGCGACACAGCTCCTCAGAGATCCTATGGACCAGTGTCCACACTTGAGCGCGCGCGCGCGCGCGTGGTCATGTGCCTGGCGGATATGCACGTGGTATCCCTTCCAAGACAGCGTCGACATTGAAAAGGCTCCTGAGACAAACGCGGGCAACGGACGGCCACGCGGGCCTTGATCCAGAACGCTTCCTACCCCGGTAGCGAAGAAGGTGACGAGGGAGGGGGGGTAAGAAGAATGAATGGCCAAGGGGAATTCTGGAACGCCTCGGTCTCGTTCGAGATTGACTCGGGAGGGAATCCGGGGCAGACCAGAAGGAGGAAGGGAGGGTCATGTGGCATTTGAGACCACGCGGTGGTATCGGGTTCGGGGTGGCAGAGGTGCGTGTGTGTATGTCCATGTACAAGGAGTACATTGGGTGATCTTTTAGGTCACTCTGTCGGGTTGCCAGATTACGGACTCGGATCGCAGATGGTGATCTGCAAGAACCTACGGACGACTCGAGGTCTATTCCGAGCAGCGCGTGATCATGCTGCCGACTTGGCCCTCGGATGGAGTTAGGAGTCGAGGATATCTTGTCGCCATGGCCTATCGTACCCGTACCCCGTATGCTGCTTTTCGATCAGAGGCACTGCCCCAAAGACACACATCGGGGTCTTGAGATGATCGAGCCACCCGGTCCCAGGTGTGTTCATTCTGTTCCATGTGGCTCATAATGCATTATCAAGTCGGAAGTGTTCTAATCAGGCAGACGTTGTCTACAGCGGGCACGGGGTTTGAAACTCCTTGGCCGTGTGGCTCCCGGGTGGGATGATGGCAGGCAGCGCCGTATACAAGAGATAGAACCGCGTTTTCTGGTGGCGATCGCGATAGCTGCTCGATTCATCGGAGAAGAAAACTGGACAGAGGCTTGAGGAGGGCCCGATCTGTCGCCCCCCCCCCCCCCCCCTTCCCTTCCCCCAGAACACATAAACACTTCTTGCGGCGATAGGCCTTTGTTAAGGTTTGTCGCCTTGCCTCGTTTCGCGTGTGCCTTGTCCCATGACTTTGCCCCCTGGGAAGGGGGGAGGAGCGCATCAGATGGGGGGCAATGGGAACGGTGAGGATCTTCGAAGGGACCCTAACGGGACGGATATGCCCTACGAATCGGGATGGACTAGGACATGGGCGACACAATTTTTATGGTTATGAACAGAGATTGATTGCCGAGGTTGTATTTCTGGAGTGGGAAGTATCAGAATGCTCAAAGGAGCGGCAGAGAGGGGGGTGGGAGGGGCGTGGGCGATTCAAGAAGGTGAGTTCTGATTGACAAGTTAGTCAAGGGTCCGCGGAGTTGGAGAATCGTGGATGACCCCTTTCCCATTGAGATGAGCATGCAGATGGAGTGAGGTTGCCATCCAAGATGTCTCTCTCCATCATTTGAAAAGAGATGGGACCACGACTCTGACGAGGAAAAAAAAAACTTTGCACAAATCGGGACTTGAATCGGACAGGAAAAATGCCATCGCAAGTATCTACGCGAAGCAACCATCCGAAGGGCTAGCTGCTTTTAGACCATACTAGAGACCATACCCCTTCACTCTGGAACCTCTGGAGCCCTGTGAGGGTAACTTACCGCGAAAAATAAGAATACGGAGTTGGGATGAGACAGACTTTGACAAGACAGGTAATTTGATGTCAAACAATGAGACGAAGAGGCGAGGGGGGAGTGAAACAACCACGAATCAACTTGGGGGTAGGAAACCTGCGCCCGATGCATTGGCGGCTCAGATTGATTCACTATAGTGGCAAGGGGAAGAGGCAAGTTATTTCGACTTTGTGAATTTGAACTCAAAGTACTACTATCTTATGGGGGTACGGCAAGAGCGTACATTCTATGGACCGTTCAAAATAGAAACACTAAACACCGAAAGCCATGTTGTGGTTGTAAGGAAAGACAAGAAAAAAATGACAAGATCGTGACAGATAGGAAAAGTCGAGCATTATGAGACAGTTACGCCCCTCGTAGTGTGAGTATCCCTCCTCCCAATTCCCAACCCCAGTATCCGTCCATCGACGTAAATAAGGAATGATTCGTAGATGTATGCCGGTCGCACTTGTACAGGGAGCGGATATCAAATGTTAAGACAGAAAAAAGAAATGATGACAAGAAGAAATGGACAATGTAGTAAAAGGAAAAATAAAGTCAGTCTCATATCATGCTCGCCTCGTCATGTAATGTCCTGTGTCCCTTCTATACCCTGCAGACGTGTACTCATATGCTTCGCTATGTAGTTCCTTACTCGCAAACTGCTTCACGAATGAACTGTCCAAGTTGTTTGGCCTGGGGAGGAAATTAGTTGATAGTTCAAAGTGGGTAAAGGGTGTCTTGGACTCACATAGTCGCCATGCATCATGGAGAAGTGGTTGCCAGGCATGTGCCTGGTCCTGAACTTGTTGATATCCAGGTACTCATCCCAACGGTTGGCACCGAAGTCGGTTCTGTTGTCCAGAAGGAACAGAGCATGACCCGTGGGGTAGGGGTCGGGGCGGGGGTCGGAGGGCAAGTGGCAGACACCGTCCTCGCACCAAATGGCCATAACGTTGGGGCACTTCTCCTTGGGGATTGGCTCCGCAGTGTAATTGCTGAGGGCAGTAACACTGGCGGCGAAGTGAGGGAGGAGCCATGAGGGAATCTTCTTGTTGTCGTCGTCACCCTCGCCGAGAAGGCCAATAGAGGCGAACCAGGCGTGGAGACTCTTGGGAAGGGGCTCAATAGTGATTGGGCAGGGAGCATCGATGATGATGAGGTTCTCGACACTCTCACCGGCCTTGGTGAGCTGGTTGACAATCTCGTAGGCGATAACACCTCCCGCAGACCAACCGGCCAAGGAGTAGGGACCTTTCGGCTGCCTTGCCTTCATGGCTTCAATGAACTTGGAAGCCATGCCGTAGACACCACATTTGTACTCCTCAGGTGTCTTCATGAAGGGGGAGAAGAGGCCCCATACAGCCCACTGGCTGGAGACCTGGCTGATCTCGGTGTAGGAAGTGGCGCAACCACTGCCGTCGGGAACCATCCACAAGTTCTTGGTGGCAGTGCGAGTGCTGCCCTGAAGAAGGATTGAAGTAGCCTTGCGGTGGGGATAGTTGTCGATGATCTCTCTGGGTGGAGGGGGCTTGGTGATGGAGGCAGTGGTGTTGCCAGGGTGAGTGTTAATCTCCTTGGTAGGCTCCACCTTCTCGCGGCGAGACACCGGGGCAGCCTTCGCAGGCTTTGGTGCGGCGGCAGCAGCCTTCGGCTTTGGGCCAATGCCAAGAGCCTTCTCAACCTCCAAGAGCGAGGGGTTCGTGACGAAGAGATCATTTGGAATATCTTGCCCAGACTTCTCACGGAGAGTGCCCAGGATGGACAAACTCATCAGAGAATCCATGCCGAGGGCAGCCAGATCGGGAGCGGCAACAATCTCTTCCACTTCGACACCCATCTCAGTGGCAATGGTTTCGCGCAAAATGTTCTGGAGGTCATCGCAATCCTCGTCCTCGGCATCACCCTTGACGGATCGATCACTCTCCTCGTAGGGGGTGGTGACGTTTGAATCGGACTCAAGCTCAGGCGTCTCAGAGACAGAGCCGCTAGAGTCGCCAGAGTCCTGGACGTAGCTGTCTTTACCTCCAGAAGTCTCGAACTGACCGAGGAAGACCTTGAAGGCTCCGATGGTCGGGTACTCGACAAAAGCATGGGAGTCGATGTCAATGTCGAGTTCCTCGCGCATTCTGCCAGAGACAGTCAAAGCCATCAGCGAGTCACAGCCCAGATCAGTGAAGGCGATGTTGTCTGCCAGCTCGTCATGGGTCACACCAACTTCCTTGGCCAAGATGTCAAAGACGTCTTGCACAACGGACCGCTTGGAGAGCTTGGCGTTGACAGCCTTGAGATTGCTCGCAGTAACCTGCTTAGAAGCCTTCTCCTTGCCATTCTTCTCCTTGGCGGGTGCAGCCTTGGCAGGGGCAGCAGCCTTGGGCGCCGGAGCAGCGGCGATCGGTGCGGCACCGGCAGCAGCTCTGCCACGAGGGGGAAGGACCATGTTGAGGACCTTGCGGGGGATTGACTGGAACTTGACGTCACCAGCAACACCGATGAGGCGATCACCGTCAAAGACATAAGCATCACCAGCCATCATCTTGGTACCCTTGACAGGCTGCATGCGGACGTAGGAGCGGTACGACTTCGAAGCATCGAGCTTCTCAGTGAATCTCATGGAGCCCCAACCGTGGGAGATGAAAACTTGCTCGCGCGAATCAATGGCGTCAGTACCGTTGATGATGAAACCAGAAATGTGGCAACAGCTGTCAATCCAGTAAGGGTTGAAGAAGAAGTTGCCGTCCCTATCGGTGGTCTGGAAGCTGATCTTGGCGGTAGCTTCGCAGGCCTTGCTGTCAAGGATAACTTCTTCCATACCCTGATACTTCGTATCGTAGTCGACGAGGGCGGTGAAAAGCTTGTAAGTCAGGCCGCGACCAATCTTGGAAGCCTTGCCCTGCCTCTCAGCCTCTTCGAGGGCATCAATGCGGCCCTTAATGAGATAGCTTACACGCTCAAACTCGTCGGCCCATTGCTCGGTGCTGCCGTAGATTACCTTGCACGTAGCATGCTCAGTCTTCTTAGCGCCCTCTCCAGTGTGGAAGCTGACGTCGGCATAGCCCAGGGTAGCGTTGGCTGTGACAGTGGTGCGAAGAATATGGGCGTCAATCTTCTCATTGAAAATGAGAGTCTTGGGCACCTCGACGTTGGCAACGTTCAAACCAATGTTCTCGGTGTCAGGGCGAAGCATCTTGTAGGCATAGTCGGCGACTGTCATGGCCATATCGGCGTAGAGGGTGGAAGGACACAAAGGTGCACCGTTGCACAGATGTCCCTCGACGAGAGGGCGAGTATCAGGACGCGAGAGGTTAGTCTCGGTCTCGATTAGAGCAATGTCACCCTTGATGTCCTCATTGGTGACGGCGTGGATCGAAGTGGTCGACAGCTTGGGCCTAGCAGGTTCGATTTGGAGAGGAGCCTTGACTGCGGAAGGACCGCGGTTCTTGGTAAGGCACCAATCGCCAGTGTACTGGAGCCAGTAGTTCTTCTCGTCAAATGAGTAGGTCGGGAGGTCCAAGAGACGAGTGCAGTTGGTGAAGTCGCGGTGGAATTCATCCCAATCCAAGTTGATGCCAGCAGTGTGGAGAGCGCACAAGGTGTTGCTGAGAATCTTGTAGGTAGGCTCGTTACGGCGGAGGGTGGGAACAGCCACAGAGCTAATGCCGAAGGAAGACTTGACAAAGTTGGCAAGAACGGGGTGGGGGCCAACCTCGAGCCAAACAGTCTTCTCGTCAACGGTGCCGGACTGCTGGGCGTGAACAAGTCCGCCAAGGAAGTTGACAGCGTCGCGAGCGTGGTTGCGAAGGTAAGCAGCATTGATGGGCTCGTGCTCAACCATCTTGCCAAGGAGGGGCGAGATAATGGGAACACGCGGCAGGTCGAAGCTCACGGAGCGAGCGAGAGTCTCGAAGTCATCCAGGATGGGATCAACCTGAGCAGAGTGGAAGGCGAAGGGGACCTTGAGCTGGGTGCACTTGAAGCCAGCAGTGCCCAGGTGCGAGGAGATCTCGGAAACCTTGGCAGCAGCACCGCTGAGAACAGTCTCGCGAGGACCGTTGATGCAAGCAACATTAACATCCTCAGCCTGGGCACCAAGGGCCTCCATGACAGCCTCAACAGGGCCGGTGACAGCAAGCATTGCGTGAGTGCCAGCGGTGCATTTCTGTACCAAGAGCTGGGCGCGAGCTCCAACAAGGTAGATGGTGTCGCTGGCAGACAGAACACCGGCAGCGTTGAGAGCAGCATACTCGCCGAGAGAGTGGCCCATGACAGCGCTGGGGAGAATTCCCCAGGAAGCCCAAAGCCGGGTGAGAGCCATCTCAAAACAGCAGAGGCCAAGCTGCACGACAACAGGGGACAGCTTGGTGACATCGGGCTCGCTACCGTCGATCAAGGACAGGAAGCTGGGGAAGCCGTGGATCTGAGCGAGCTGGTTGAACTCGTCGATGCTGTCGCGGAAGACGTGGTAGTGAGCGTAGAGGTCCTTGCCGAGACCAGCATAGTGTGAGCCCTGGCCTGTGAACATGAAGGCAACCTTGGGTTGCTGGGTGGAGATAGGAGTGAAATTCTCCTTGAGCCTGTCCTTCAAGAGACGCTGGGCCTCGGGCAGGTCCGAAGCAGCAACGTTCATGCGCCAGTAGTGCTGGATGCGACGAGCAGTGGTAGTGTAGGCCACGTGGGAGAGGGGAGTCTCAGGGTTCTGCTCCATCCACCCAACAAGTCTCTCGGCGTTGCGGATCATGGCAGCCTTGGACTTGCCGGTGACGGTAACAACCTGTACACTGCGAGGATCGGCCTCAGAAGACGGCACGATGGGTGCGTCCTCCAGGAGAAGACCGGTGTTACCACCAGCGGCACTGAAGTTGTTGACGAAGATGCGTCTGGGCTTGCCATCTCTCCTCTTGAAGGGGGTGAGGTGGAATGCAATGTTGACGTTGCGCTCTGACAAGTCCTTGGGGAAACCCTTGTTGATCTCCTTCTTAATACCAACATGGGGAGGGATCGCGTTCTTCTTCATCATCATGAGAACCTTCGTGAGGGCAGTGACACCAGAAGCGGCCTCGCCGTGACCAATGTTGGACTTCACGGCACCGAGGTACAGAGGGCGGTCAGCAGCTCTTTTGCGGTCAGCAGGGGCAAAGACGTTAGTCACTGAAAGCATCTCAGTGCCGTCGCCAGCCTGTGTGCCAGTTCCGTGCATCTCGACGTAGTCAACGTCAAGAGGGTCCACACCCGCCTCGTCGAGAATGTGTCTCGACAGGATGGACTGGGTAGGTCCGTGAGGGTGAGTGATTGAGATGGCGTCAGCGGAGTGGTTGGTTGCAGTGCCCAGAATCACGGCCAGGATGTTATCCTTGTCGGCGACGGCATCATCCAGACGCTTGACAATGACGGAAGCACAGCCATCGGCACGGCAGTAACCGTCAGCGCCATTGTCGAAGGTGGCACAAGGCCCAGTCTTGGACAAGAACTGACCGCGAGACAATCCGGCGAAAATGTCCGGGTTGGTCATGCAGGAAAGGCCACCGACGATGGCAGTGTCACAGTCCTTAACCCACAGGGAGTTGCAGGCAACATTGAGAGCTGCCGCACTGGATGAGCAGGCCGTGTCAACGTTCAAACTGGGACCACTGAAACCGAAGTGGTAGTTGATACGACCGGGGCCGAATGCTCTGACACCGCCCGTGATGTAGTAGGTGTCGACCTCTTGAGCGGCGTTGATTTCACGCCAATCGTCAGAGGTCTGGCCGTAGAAGGTACCGATGCGGTCCAATCTTGTGGAGGGAGTCCTGTTGGGCACATAACCGCACATCTCAAGAGCCTCGTAGGCAGTGGTAAGGGCCATACGCTGCATGGGATCGGTCTGGAAAGCCTCTCGGGGAGACATGTTGAAAAATCGGGGGTCGAAGTATCCCGGATTCTCAATCCAGCAACCGTATTGACTGTGACTGGTGTTCACAGCCTTGCCAGTAATGTCGTAATGGGTTGCAACCGGGAAACGGTCCGCAGGCACGACCCTGTGCACATCCAGACCCTTGGAGAGGAGCTCCCAAAGCTTCTCGTGGCTGGCGGCGTCGGGGAATCGACCAGCCATGCCAACGATGGCCAGCTTGCACTTTCCACTGGAACCGTGATTGCCAATGGGAGAGTTGTAGCTCTCTCTCTGGATTCTGGGTCCGGGGCGGATAATCACATCCAACTGTGTGCGATCCTTGATCAACTTGGAAAGAGTCTCGGCGTTGTGGGTGGGGCCGAACGGGATAACGAGGCATGTAGATCCCTCGAAGTCACGAGCAGTCCCGATGCATCCCTCAATGCCCTTCTGGAATTGAAGGACGTCGATGAGACACTCATGTGCGACGGACTTGATGAGAGACTTGGTGTCCGTCTCAGCGAACCAAGTGCCCTTGGTACCTGACATGATGGCAGAGCGAGGCTTGGTCTTAGCCAAGACCTCGGCGACCTTGGGGTCGTTGAGGCGCAGAATCTTCTCAATATCGGCGGTTCCGTGCAGGTGTGATGCGTGGTAGGGTCCGTAAACTGGAATAGCAGTCGGCTTGACACCGAACACATTTTGATCCTCAAGAGCCTTGAGAGTGGCCGGCGGTCCTGAGATCGCCAGGCTTGTTGCCGACACAGCGCTAACGTATGCTTGGCTGGCGACTGGGATGTACTGCAGGAAAGTCAGACAAGCGCAGACGGTGCAGATTCAAAAGCAGCAGAGACTTACATTAGATTCATGGAAATTAGTAAGTGCCTCTTTGGCATCGGATTCCTTCAGGCCAGGAAGGATATGGGTCCAGGGTTCAGATTGACCGACCGGCGGGCTAAGCCTCTCGGCCAACGAGCCGACGTGGGTGCCGGTTCGGAAGGCCATGAGGACTACCTGAACGGCAAGGGGTATCAAGGTAGAGACTGAGGGGGTCGAGGCGATGGCAGCGGCGGCGAAAAGCCCCGTGCAAAGACCCATGAAGAAAGTGTGTTCGTGGACAGAAACATCTTGCGGCTCCTTTTCGTTGCGGCTAGACGCGTGTTAGTAACGAGATCAAGAGGCCTCCGCTAATTGTCCAGGCGACGTACTCGATGTAGTGGGCCAGCTGAGTGATGCACAGCAGGGCACTGTCGATACCCGGGTGCTTGATGCTCTGGGCGTGATATCGCTCGTTGAGTTGTCGGAGTGATAGGAACGTGGGGAGCTTCGACCGTTCCAACTTCCCCAAACCATCGATCTCCTCCCTCAAAGCCTGGCCAGCCTGGTCGAGGAACGTCTTCGCAAGGGTGCTCGGATTCCCTGAACGGCAGAACTCGGCGAGAAATCCATGGGTATCAAGTGACTGATCTCCAAAGAGGAGATAAGACATCATGTCGGCCATCTTGAAGGGTTGTCGACATAGATTTCCTAGGGTGATGAGGTTCCGGTGCTCCAACAAGAAAAGGTGGTGAGGATGCCGGGAGAGTCTCTTGAACTTATATGACTGAGATGGGCTCGAGACAGGACGGGCAACGGGTGTGTACACCAACCCAACAACAGACCATCTCCCGAATTACTCAACCCAGCTGTCAATGTCATGGCTGATGGATAGCGGAATCAATCGCAACATGCAACACATGCTGGCAAGAGGGAGTGAGGGAAAAAGGGGGGTGCGTGAACAAAAACATCCCAAGTAGCCGCACGCCCCAGTGCACCCCCTTCCCTTCGTTCCCACTAGGACCCATCCTTTTCTCGCCCGGGTGGCTAGCGTCAGTCCGGCCCTGAGCATCCTCGGTGACCGAAGTTCATGGATGATTTTCAGTGTCTTGCCGCATCGGTCGAGGCCCATTGGTTCAGGGCAAGCGATCGAGGCCGCCACACGGGCTTCCCTACGCCAATTCATCTATGCTGAGCGAACGGGCAGCCGGACAGACAGAGGAAGGACCACAATAGGCCGCAGCGCGGGAACTCTGGCGGAATCAAGGCAGAGCAGGTCCTCGCTCACGCATTTGTCCAATGTTTCTCACTCTTGAGGATCCGCACACCCAGGCCGGCGCCGTGGGGCGAGGGATAGAGGATGTGCCGGCTCGTGTATCGTTTGTACATGTATCGGCCTTCCTCCGAAAGCGCGCATCTTGAGCTGTGCTTGTAAGTAAGCAGTAAGTGACACTGTCGGTGGGGCACGTCAAGTGCATCTTGGCCAGACATGACGTGATGGCATAATGAGAGTTGCCTGGGCTACCTGACGAGAAGATACAGAATGCAGCAGCCGGCTACCGTATAGGGTAGGCAGGTGGCGTAGGGCTGTACAGTAACAGACTCGCAAGCGACGGGACGCGTTTCGAGCAAGCTCGCATGACAGTCGAAGGAAACGAGTTTCGATTTCCGAAGCGTTAACAGCCAGAAGAAGATCGAAAGCGGTGAAACGGGTTTGAGAAGCGTACAGTCCGTTAAGGTAGGCTCGATAATTACTTGGTTGGGTGCAGTCGAGGGTACTGGAAAGGATTCAACCTGGGAGCAGGGCTGGCATCAGAAGGACGTCGAGACCGGACCACCTCCAGCCTGCACCAGAAGCCATGAGGAGAGTACTGAAGAAGGTAAGCAGACCAAAGATGCGAAACATGGCCACGCAGGGTGGCAGCATACGGCACCATGGTAGAAACGGTCTGGTGAAACTCCGGAACACGAACCAGCCCAGGTACGCAGACTGGGCCTCACACAGCTCGCGATGCGGATTCCCCACATGGAAAAGACGGCGTGTCAGGCAAGTCGGCTGGGGGTAGGCCTGTCTGATTCATCGAGGAGAGCTCGTATGGACAGTGAGTAAACAGGGTGGATGGACGTTGCGTAGGTAGATTGCGGGTTGCGGATTGTGTTGTTGTGGGGGTGGGCGCTGAGTCGACGCTTTGTCCGACGGACATCCCCAAGGACATTGCCAAAGCGAAATGAACCCCAGAGATAGAAATCCCACCGGCGAACCACACGCCCCCTCCTTTTGGGGCTTCAGGGCCTAGGGACGATCATGATTTTGGCGTTCAAAAGGGAGAAAATCGAAGGATTTGAATAGTGGTGTTTGCTGATGCATCGGATGTAGATGGAATGCATATCGACGTGGGTTATCGAGAGAGCCCTTGTCGATGGATGTCCATGTCGGGACGACAGAAGAGGCTGATGGCTGGAAGAAGGATGCGACGTCGCTGGGTGAACATCGGAGAAAAAGCTGGCTGAAGTCGTCGGACTTGACCGTGGTAGGGGGGGGGGGACGACCGGCGGATGCGGACAAATGGTGGGCTGCGGCTTGCGGCTTGCGGCTCTCGAAGAACCTAAGTCGTCGACTCGAGTACCTACCTAATCGACGGCCCACGGGGGGCGGACGCCCACCGCACTCCACGTTCCTTCCTTGACTTGAGGTATCTAGGTATCTGGCTTGGATGAGCAAGGTGGGTCGCTCTCTCCCCTTGTTCAACCTAACGTTGCCCCCTTTGGTAGAAGAGTGGGTCCTCGGACCCCGGCAAGCAAATGGCAAGGGGGAAAGCACCACTTTCCGATCTCACCTCACCTCACCACCTGGCACCCCACGCCTGGTAAGGTAGGTTCCTACCTTAGGTAAGGGTCAACGAGTACGTACCGATTGAGCCTGGGGAACGTCGAAGTGGAGGGATCAAAGGGAAGGGTGTCGTCGTTCAACTTCTGCCCATCCAACTTAACACCGCCCGGACCCCTACCAACTCGTACCAACGTAAGGTGCGCTATTCCCGTCTCCGTCAGCACAGGAAAGGAAGGTACATCCACTTCACCTGAAAACTGCCTGGAAAAGGGACTGCCTGCTTGCCGTGTTTCTTCACTGACCTACCTCAGCAGAAAAGTGGATTTTCTCGATTTTACTCCAGTCCGAGTACATCCCTATTCGCAGTGGGTATGGAGGTTACAGAGCGCTGGGTATGATGTCTCTACGGAGTATGGGAAGCTTGTTTCTCCATTCTTTAGCGACATCTGCGAAAGCATAGACTCTCCAGCCATCTTGTCAAGAGGGGCCTCATAAACACCGTACGCCAGAGACACGAAGCCAACGCAGGTACCCAGAGACGGGTCCACTGACCTTGGACAGCCTAAGTCCCTCATCAACTCTCCGAGGTGCTCTGTCAGCAGTATGTACACCGTTACATGAACCATGGACCTTCAGGCAGTACCAGAGAACTTCGGATATAGGTTGACAACGAAAGGTGTGGAAGGTGCGGTGCGGTGCGGTGCGGGGCCATGGATATTCCGGGAAGACCCCCTTTCCAGGTGGCCAGATCCAGTCTGTCCTTCACCCCAAGTTCCTCCTCCCAATTCGTGGACCTGGATCGGTACGTATACCGCGTGCCTTGGCCCTTGGGAAGGTAAGGTGGATTGCCTCTCGGGGCGCATCCCCTCCCGCGGCCATGCCTCTTTCAGTAAGGCTTTAAGGCAAGGGGTCCCATTTGGCTTCGTTTCTCCTTACGCTTATTCCTATTCTCTGGAGCCGGCCCAGAGCCTCGACCCCCTCTTAGTCAGAGGGGACTGCAGATCATCTCCTTGCCGCCGTCTGCCAGGCCCCTTGCCACGCCGTGCCATGGACCGCATCTCGAGCCAAATCTCCACTACCGGGTGCCGTGCTTCGACCTCGGCCATCGGACAGGCCATCGTCTATTGTGGGCATGGTCGACTTCCACCGGAAACACGCGCGCGCTGCACCTAATTCCACGCTTCCCCCAATGCACGATACGCCCTGGCAGAGGCACTCGCAGAGGCACTCGCAGAAGCGGCGGCGGCGGCGGCGGCGGCAGGGTCAGGAACGCGCTCTGAACAGACGTTTCCACTCGTGCCACTCAAGCGCCACTCCAGTCGTCTTCGTCCCTGCTCCTTTCCAAACATTCAATTACCAAACACAGGCCCAGCTGGCAAAACAACCTGCGTCAGCACGGCGCCGCACGTCCCAGAGGGTATCGTTTTCGTCCGATACATGGCACATGCCGTTTGGGAACACTTGGATGGCAAAGACGGACACTGACAGAACAGACCGACACTCGCACGCATCCACGCACTTGCACCAACTCGCACAGCTCACACCTCACTTCCCTGCCCTGTCCCTCTGTCTTGGGCCCTCTGCTCAGCTGCGCTGAGATACAGATGCCTCTTCCACAATACCTTAATCGACTCTGCCAGCTCTCAGCACCGACACGTCTCTTCCTTTTTCCAGAATAACCTGGAAGCCGCAAGCGGTATCCGAATCAACGGTCCGACGGCAACGGCCACACCAGATCCGACCGTAGCTCTCATCGCCTACTTGGGCAGGCTCAGGCCTAGATGACTTACACACGTCTTAGACACAACCAGGGCCGCGATCTGAACGATAATGGGACGCAATTACAGACCGACGTAAGCTGCGAGTTACGGTATACGGTGCTGCACTGCACGGCTCAGCGCATTCGTTTCTTTTTCTAGTTTGACGTGCAATCCCAGAGTCGCTCTCGTCACCTTATCTTCCTCCTTGCAAGGTTTGCAAGCTTTGGGATGGGCCGGTACTTGCAACGGCTTATTGCCTGCCTCACAAGGCAATGCCCCGCCCGCTTCTTCAGGCCAGTTTCCAGAATTCCACACTTCCCTGTTGTCTTGACTTGCCAGCTTCAACGTCCGTCAATAATGTGGTGGTGAGAGGGGCGTGGGCCTCGGCGGCCACTCTGGTGGATAAAAAGGGCGTGGTCTTAGTCGGCCCGTACGCCATATTCCTCGTAAAGACGTATCCGTACCTACACGGCACGCATACATTATGCAGGCCTTGTCTGGTTTTTCGTCCCAATATCTGGCGTCTGCCTCTGTCCCGCCGCAGTGGACAGCCGGGGAAAAGAGGCACCCTATTGGATGCGGCATCTCGGAGCAGTGGGTATACTAGTTGTGGACAGTCCACAGGTCCATGTCCTCCATGTCCCGCCGCTGACTGCCAGATAAGCGGTTGGATATACATAGTAGACGAGATGCGTCTAGCTGGCGCATCGCTCACCTGAAAGTCGGGCGTCGTGGGCGGCGTGGACGGACGGGCTTGGTGGCGCACAGCCAAGCTCACCCGGGCTGCTGCGTTAAGCCTCTTCAGGACACCCAGACCCAACGGCGGTCGGCGCCCTATGGTCAACGAAGGCCAAGTTTAACTGATGTCTGAGGCGGTGGTGGTGCTCTGTAGAGGCCCGTATTTGAGACGGATCACGACGAATTTCTGCCAGGCAGGACTATCTACGAAGATCCTCATGTTGCCTAGGGATGAGGGTCCGACGCCTGAGCGGCGAACGAAGCAAAGGACGGCCGCCGAATCCTCGAGTCTCGAAGTCATCCGTGATGACGGCACGCCACAAATGGATGGCTTGCAGATGCAACGGCAGCAAGCAGGATCTTATGCACACAAGGAACAAGCCAACCTCGTCGTTCACTTCCTAGTATTGATTGCGACATACGGCCCGCCGAGGAATGTTGCTTCTCGATTAGCATGGCAAGTGCTGTTCTGGATTGCCTTGGCCTTCAGGATCCCGCATTGGACGGCACAGGAAATGGTTAGAACAAGAACATTGTTCGAAATAGACCTTCGTGCTGCTTTCCATAAGGTAGGATGCGAGCCGTCGTCTCGTATGCCTGCGGGACATGGTGAAAACAAGGAAGAGAAAGGGGAGAAAGGAAAGAAAGGAGACGTGGTGGCATTCTCTAGTGGCTGTCGCGTCGCAGGTGAACCAATCACAAAATCGCCGCCCCGGTGAGTCCGCGCCGCCCAAATGGCTCCCTACAAGTTTTGACCACCGACCAACGCATGCCCTGACTGCCCTGGAAGGTAACCTTAGGTAGCTAAGCACAGGCACTCCATTGAGGTGCCCTGTTGCTACCTTAAGGTAGGTTCCCTACCCTGTTGCAAATCCTCCACCGGGACCACTGCTTCACCACCAAACCTTAGCGGCCAGCATTGTCCGTCCCGCCGCCTCCCCCATTGGATCCCCGTTGCCCCCGGCGACAAGGGGTTTCTTCTTCTTCGGGCGGTAAAGCGGTGAGATTACAGTGCAGTAACTAGCGACTCACAGCGCCTACAAACCCACTGTCAATTCCTCCCGTCGGCCCAACTCAAAATTCGGTAGAGGAGGAGGCGAGCAACGGAAGGTCGGGGAGGACTCACCAAACCCAGGCCCTCGGAGACAAGGGCAATCCTGTCCCGGCCGGCGCTCACTTAGTTACAAACGTTTAGTCACCATGTCCAACATCTCATCTCACCACATCGGGACAGGGCCTCCTCAGCTTGAACTCACTCGCTCAGCCTTCGCTTCACTTTACGAAGCGGACAGGCGGGGTTCGAATCCTGCCATCGCAGCACATCGCCAGATTCACACCCCAGTCCATACGCCCTTCCCTCTTTCCATGTCGCCTTTCCCCTTAGAAGGAACAGCTTATTTTGCCTGACATGACGTTAGCTTGCGATGCTTGTCTTCCTGCCTAGCGGCTTGCTGACCCCCCACGGCCCCCCTCCCCAATAAAAGAAGGAAACGAAACGCGACTAATCACTAGCAGAAGACAACTGGGCATCGAAAATCCTATCCGTAGTCCCTCACGGAAATAGATTTGATGGCTTGGCTACCAAGACCCCGGCAGCATGTCATTATCTGCCCAAGTGCCGGAATACCCTCCATCGTGTCTCAACTCCGAAAGCAATCTGCACCCGGCTAAGCAATGGGCCTGGGCTGCCGCAAGACAGTGAACGACTGTCCGAATGGCAGACGATCGGAATCGGCGCCGCGCCATGTCGTATTATGCCGGTTCAATCCCTCCCGCCAGCCTCCCAGAGCCATGCATGAGCCGAATAGCAATGGTGTTCTTGATATGGTTGAATACCCGACCCTCTCTGTACCACCTCGCATCTCTGCCAGAGTATGGGTGGCAGTATATGAGACACATCAACGTCATCTTTACCCTCAAGCGGGAAGCTCTGCAACGAGGTGCTGCCAAGAGCCACAGCCTTGGGTCTCCCGCCAATGACGAGTCATCTCTCTCGTTGCATCCGGACTCCATCGTTGGTCAGCCGTGCCCAAACGGTCCAGGTGGAACACTACGCGACTCTTCTGCGTCTCCAAGTCCCAGTGCGGCAGCCCAAACGACCATTCCTGCTGGGAAGACCGACCTTCCGGTCTGAAATGCCCCTCAGCGCCGAATTTGGTCCAAGGTTGTGCTGCCGTTCCGGAATCCAGGCGCAGCTTTGCGCCGGCTTCCACGGCGACCGCTGCAAGCCTTGCCTGCATCAAACGACCAACAATGGGCCCATCATTTGCAGCCGTCCGCCCGCCCGAGCCTATCTTTGTGGGCCCAAGAAGCGCACAAGTTTACCTTACACCCCGGACGGTGTTCAAGGCGGGGAGGAGGAATGAGGAATGAAGGACGGGTTAAAAATGCCCACTCACGAATCGACACAACCAAACCCAGGCACTGCGGCTGTGCCACCGGACGTCCGACCACGCCTGCATGGCGTGCCTTGCTTCGTCCCTCTAGCGCGTCTAACATAGGCCGGGGGGTCTTACCAATTTGGTCGCTATTTTGATTACACCACTAGGTACTGCCTTTTTGCCAATGTGTAGTGGTGATGCTGATAGATGACGCCTGGGTGACCTGATGTTGCTCCCTTGAACTGCCGAAGCCTGCATATCATAGGAATCATCAACCAGGTACTTACGAACAGCACGCGCGCGCTATAGCAAAGAATTCGTATCTGCCAGGCAGCGAACCTCTGCGTCGTATTTGGAGAATAATGACGCTTCCGTACCACCATAGTCACCCTTCTTGACGGGGCGTTCTGTGTCTGGAGCCCTTCCAGACCGGAGGGGTGCCTTTAAGGCGCTCTGAGGTTATCCCCATCCAGTACTGTTCCCTTCCCAACGAGTAGTTCTGACGGGGAATAGTCTCACTTGTACCGCCATCGCTTTTTTTCTCAATGTCGTGGCACTTATCAGTCCATCGATACGGCGGACATTATACTGTCCTACATGCATACTCCCATTCGCACCACTGATCAATTTCCAGAACGTCCAACGCCGCCAAGTGGTCTTCCCCACGGCCGCTCGGCTACTCTACAAGCCTATGGCCCGGACGTGCTCCCGGTCTAGTCGAGACAACCTCCTCGTAATCCTCTCGGAGGAACGCCTCTATCCTGCGATCGAATCCTTCCGTGGTTAGCGCACCTCTCGAAATAGCAGCCCCTGGAACCATATGCAACTGAACTTGGACTCGGTTGGACTTTGAACTTGCTCTGTCCTTGTTGAGCACCCGGGTTTGTAAGCTGCGGATACCGAGCAGCAGTCGAGAAGTAGGAGAATTTTACCTGACATCGGGTTCTAGTGAAAAGGCGCTGAGACGAGGCGCTATGTTGTTGTTGTTTCTTTCGGGAAATCATGTTGACCTCAGAAGTAGTTTTAGAGTCTGAATCAGCTTGCTTCTGAAGATGAATCCGCAGAAATCAATGAAGCTTATTCGATCCCATCCTTCTCCAAGACAAATCTCTGCCCTTTTTCGACCTACCTTACGCTTCCATTGGCGTCTCGAGAACAAGGTTATCGGTCCAAGACGGCGGCTCTCAGAAAAGCAAGGAGTTGACGAGGCAGGCAGCCTCGACTCTGCTGGCATCTCAGCCTATCACGTCACCTGATACTACAACTTTCGGACCGTTGTCTTGTCTCAATTTCAACACGCGGGTCATCATCGTTGGCCAAAGTCTCAGGATACACATATCCAGCAGGCAAATTGATGGCACCCCCCAAGCTCGCGCCCTACCCGAGATGACAGGCCACATCTGTAGCCTTCGGGGCTTTCTTCTCGTACTTCTAGCGATCGATCCTAGTGGATAGATACAGGGAAATAAACAGACGTGGCTGCATATTCCTTCTTGTTTGGCCGAGGTCCAGGCGGGGAGGAACAGGTTTGGGCTGCAGTTGTCTGGCGATGCTACGTTGTCCAGCAGCTTCTTCATCAGCCTTACCTGTGCCCCTGCCGGTGAAACTGTCTGACAAGTCTATCAAAGGAGTTTTCTTCTGTCCTATTCTTTTCTCCTTCTGGCTGTGTTCCCGATGTCTCGGCGGTAGGCTTGGCCACAGAAAGCGCATTCGGCCCTATTGGGAACTCGAGGGTGGTTATCGCTAACTGTCCACTCACGACTCAAACTCAGACGTAGGCTTTCAGCCTCATCAACGGGCATTTTCCTCTCAGAACTAACCCACACGATCTCAAAATCGGGCGTCTTGTTTCTGTCTGACCGCCCGAACTTCGGTCCTTGACTGGCCCATGCTTGTCCGAACGTCGGGCGTCCAGAGCTCCCTCTCTCCTGCCCACGGTTTTCATGTGCATACTTGGACTTCCAGTCTTACAAGGACTGTGGACTCCTCCAGCCAATTTTTCCTTCTTTGACGCCCCCCCCCCCCCCCCCCCCCCCCCCCCCCCCCCCCCCCCCCCCCCCCCCCCACCCCCCCCCCCCCCCCCCTCCCTCTCTCAACCCATCGCCGTGGAAAATCAGAAGAAGATAAACATCCCCTTCCGTGGATCTCACACGCCCCATTCTGCAGGACGCATCTTGGCTCCTGCCAGATTCAACTTTATCAAGTTCCCGTGGTGCCGGTGCGCCGCTGGTATGTGGGCGTTTTTCTTCCTTTCTGCCCTACGCCGGGTCAGGCCATGGGACGATGGACGAGAAAGCGTTTTCCCCGATCCAAGCCCAGGCCGATGGTTTACTCCTATGCCGCTCGGCTCGGGGGACAACATCTCGGGCGAGCGAGTGCTGCTTTTTCGACTTGCGTTAGTGGTTGTACTTGTTTGTCTCGTCTTGTTTGTCTCAGGCTCAACTAGGTCGGGAGGATCAGGAGATCTTGCGTTCAGAGATTTGAGTGTTCTCTTGAGATGTCTCGATTGTTGGGGGCTTATTGAATCCCGGAGATCTGACCTTCTCGAGTCACGGCTTTGCAAAGGTTTGTTGAACTACGAGGTACATGTGGAGATAGGAAATACCTCGACTACGAGAGGTATTAGTTGATCATCATGAATAAGATCCGATGGGGACCGTACCGCCGTACTCAGCGTAGAACTCTAGCACTTGTATTTCGTCATACGCTAAAGACTGTTCTTTCTCTTTCCAAGGTGTCATAGAGGAACCCGCTGAATCCCATCGAACAACGGGATACGGCTCAACTCTAGAGTCCGGAGACTACAGTACCTACCTTGCTCAATGAAAAAGGTTCCGAAGAATGAATAATCTATTCGGTCTGGACAAATCAAAAATTCCACAACGCCGTTGGTATCTCGACGCAGACGCCCCTCCTAAGTCCGAACGTCCGTAACCCGCGGGCAGTTGAAGTCTTGTCTGTCTGTCTGTGTGCTTATCAGAGTTATCAGGCATCGAATACAAACACGCCCCTCTCTCTACCCGTCTCTGACTCTATCTCTCTCTCTCCATTCAGAGAATATCATGTAAGTCATAAGGCAAAGTGTGATAGGGACAAGGTCGTGCTTGCAGCTCTGTTAAGCTGCTTTCAATTGGACGAACCCGCAGAACCGTGACCTGCAAGGCCGCACCGGTGGACTTACACACACACACACACACACACACACACACACGTCCCGCCGCGCGCCCGCGCGCTTGCTTGCGCTCAGTCATTCCCGAGGCGTACAGATTCTGACACGACGAGTAAGAGAAGAGACGAAAAAGAAGATGGACCGTTAGTCCTCCCCAACCCCCGGTGAGCGCCAATGTCTCACGCACACCCCGTCTGTCGGTTTTTTGCACGAATCAAGAGTGAAGATTGGGTCTACTTGCTGACTGAACATGGAGGTTTGGCTTTCAACCTTGTCCCCTCCCTCCTGCTCTTCGCAGCTATCGTCTTCCTCCTAATTTTTTCACTCGTCTGCTTGGCTTTTTGGTTATCCCAAGCTTTTGGGCTGCCTCCCCGGGTTGGCCTTTTTTTTTCCTTTTTTCCCTTTTTTTCATCCCCTCTTTCTTGAACATGGACCTCGACCCATCATCGTGGGCCACGACTGAGGAACACAAACGAGACCGAACGAGGTGCTTTTCGAATCAAATTACATCCGAGATTCCGTGGGGTGTTTGGTTCATCCTTTGTTCTGTATACTTGCAAAGTTGGGGGAGACGGTCCTGAGCCGAGGAGGTATCATCAACTTTCCCAAGTTTAAATGATACCATTACACCCTCTCTTGCCTTTTTCACCACCAATACCGCCTCTCTGTGTCTCGTCATAATTCATCCGTGAGTTGTTTGTAAGCCATTCATCAGATGAAGCGACAGCTTTCTTTCCTATTCTTACACCTCTCACTCTCCAAAAGACACGATGAACGCACACCCAGTGTCGTGGTTGATATCTCCGAGACTAGTATGGAGGGAACAGACCAAAAGGTTTCTTCTTTTCACCTGTCACAGCTTGACTGTTTCAACGGGTCCCTCGACGGATCCCGCTATATTCCCGTCTTCCCGTCACCTTGATCCTCTTGTCGATGGCTCGACCCGTGGAGATGGGAACCAGTTACTTCGGCCAGTCAGCCCGTCCATGGTGCTCCGGCAAACTGGTAAAGCTTGGAAACATGACCAGTAGAGGTGTTCATCTCCCCTTTGAAAGTATACTCCAGTTTCGTTTCCTGTTTCCTCTACCTCTTTTTTGTTTCGTGATTTACCCTTCTTTTTTCTATCGTCAGAAACGGGAGTACAGCCCCCTCCCCTAACAACCTCTCAACCGTGTAAGCAAGCAAGCAAGATGTGAGCGGTCAAGCTTCTTCGGTGCCGCTGCGGGATGACATGCGTCAGCTCCGGCGGGAAAAGGTGTTGAGAACTGCAATGACGAATGGGAAGGAGACTAATATTTCTCCGGTGTTGTATCCCGTAATCCTCCCTAATGTTTGTGTTTCCCAACTTCTTTGTCTTCTTTCCCTGGACCAGTCAAGTTGACTGGAAGCATGAAGTTGATCTCGATCATCACCTTGGAAGAGGGGGTTTGTCAACCACACCTTCTTCTCTTATCTCTTTACTTCGATCTGTCTCGATGGCCAGCACTCACCCATGATCACCTCATTATTCTATCAGTCTTCCGTGATTCACTCGAGAAAGCCTATTTTACTACCGCTCAAGTGTGTTGTGGTACCCAAGATTGGTCTCTGCCTGTTCCTCGTCCGGGCCGCCAACCATGCTGTGCTCCAGGAACTCGAACGCTCAGAGCTGGGCATTGGATAGCTTGCCGAGGACCGTTTTCCCCTTCCTCTGCGTATGCTTGTTGTTTGTGTGTGTGTGTGCCTGTGTGGTTTGAGCTCTCATGCTAGACACTGCAGGTTCTGATGTAGGCAGGGGTCGCCAGATGGAACACACTCACAAACGCACACACACGTACATGTGCAGATGGACACGCACACACGCAAGGCAAGCAACAGCCCATTGGAGGCCCATCAGGTATGCATCGGGTTTCCAGAGATGCAGATCACACGGAGGTTGCACAGGCGGGAAAGGAGGGGGGGGATAGGGCACGCCGGCCGCGTGCGCCCTTTCTGCTACCTGCGGGAGAATAGGCTGAGGGTATATAACTCGAGGTAGGGTGGCAAAAATGTCATTTTACTAATCCTTTTTCCCTCCTTCTTCAGTTTTTGATGCTCATTTGCTGCATCTTTCATTCTTCGAAATACCTGCCTGTCCCCCTCCGTCGTCAGTCTTTCGGAGTGCGGCATCGCGGCTACCATCTGATTGACCCCTGTCTTTCATTCTTCCTCGATCTTCTAGCTACCTCTTGGCTGTTTATCTTTCCCTCATCCAGGAAGAGAATGGAACCTCAACCTGCCAACGATGTCCCGGATACCACTCATGATGATACCATTTCTCTCATGATCCTCGAATATCTTTGATCATTGAATACCCCCTCTTGGCAAATATCCTTTGAGGCAGTCTTCAAGCCTTACCCACTACCTTCTACTTCTTCTCTTTGGACCACATTTAGAAAGCATCAAATAGGACGGACCGCCGAAATCCCACGACTACGCTACACCTCCCAGCTACCTCTTTAACTACAACCGCGCACGATGAGCAAGCGTCAACGGGTCGCTGCCAGATGGACGATGTTCCTCATCTTCATCCGCAATCCCTCCATTCTTTGAGCCCTGCTTTGAAGAAGAGAGACAAAATATACTTCGATTATCCAACGGGTCTTATACGTGTCTTGTACGCGTCTTGGACGGATGAGATGCTCTCTTCTGCGAGAATGCAGCTCACTTTGCGGGATCCTTGCCAACTAGCACAACAACGGCCAAGCCTGGGCCTTTCAATACATCCAACAGTTGCGCGATGGTCAAATTACTCTGAATATCTTCTCAGATGGGAAAAAAAGGCACCGTTGCGGAGATGTTGATTTATTTCCCATCATTTACAAGTTCTCGATTTCCAAAATGTACTCGGCACTTACACTAAGTTGAGCAATACCATCATCACTCCGAAAAACCTGGCATACGACACACACTTCCTCGGAACAACATCCAGACATCAAGTCAATCTCCGTCACCAGACGAAATCTCTAGGATTCACGCTCTGCCTTTGCAGAGACATCTCCGAATCGAGCCGGCCCAACACACGACGTGAGACTGTTACTTGCACCGCAACCCATTCAGGCTAGCCTGATGGACAATGACCCAACGGTCGACTTCTCTCGGCATTATCCGTGAGACCCTTTCTGTTGCTCTGCCTAGATCATTTGCGGACAAGGCTCTACGCCAAGATGGGGTCTGTTGGACGTTGGTCCGAAACCCCAACACGGAGCCACAATGCGCTCTCCCGTCAGAATCAGCCTCAAATGCACTCAACCTAGCTCACTAGGCTGCACGAAAAAAACACCACTCATAAAGAACCCGATCGATGCGTTTCGGTTTCTCTTCTCTTTCCTTCCCTTTTCCACACCACATTCCAAAAGCCCGCCTGGACAAATGCACCCCCAAACACGATGGCGGTGCACATGTTCAAACATCCGTGACTGTCATCGTTTTGGCGGAATTTGCCTGATTGATATGACGGTGTTCATCCGAAAAGCCAACTTTTCTTCCCTCTCATCAGCGTTCATCCGAGATTCTGACGATCATCGTTCCGTGTTTCCCCACCTTATCTCTGGTCATGTTACGTCTCACAAAGGGGTGACAACGCACGAGACAGGACATCCTTGTTTGGTGTTCTCTCAAAGTTTTGAGGATTACCTTCCGGCGTGGTCTTTCTGAGGCTACTCATTTCGAACGACGATTTGGACGAAAACCACTTGGCAACAACATTAACTTGGCTGTGAGAAACACGGCAGGACCGACGGCAACGATTCAGTGAGACTCGCAAATCGCTATGAGATCTTGCCCGACCAGGCACGATTTCCCTTATCAGCTATCCGAGCTTTTCATAGCCTTGTCCATGGCATGGACTTGATCTCACGGTGTCTCTAGCAACGGGAAGATGCCGAGGTCGTTCAGACGTGACTGTCCGAACACCTTAACGAGGAGGAGCCTCGGTCAAACCCCATCGACATGGTCAACCTCATCCAAACTTCACATCGACACTGACCTCACCCAAGCAGTGTCGTGGCCAGTTCGACTGCCGGCTACACAGCTCAATGGTAAATCCTGCTGAGGCCACGAGAGTTATCCTCGCGACCTAGTCAGGCACAATGGAGACCTTCAAGATCCACACACAATTCACGGCAAACAGCCTAGATCAAGAAAGTCAACCAATCATTCTCATTACCCCACTTTTCTACCAATTTATGTTTTATCCCCGTTCTCCTCCATCTAGAAAGACATATCTCAGTCTACCAGGATCGCCAGGCCTCCCATGCAACTTTCGCACCATAAAACGCCACGCCACAGGGGAGCGAGACGAGCAGATGATAGGGGCAGGTAGGAAGAGAGGTCGCGCGTAGTAGAGCGACCTTTATTACATATTAGTCCGACCGACCCTCCTCGTCGCTCGTATTTCCCCTTCTTCATCAGCTCCGCCAAAACAATAAGTCCTACGCATATCCACATGGAATCATGGGTGCTATTTACAAGAATGGTACTGGAGGTCCCATTCAGGAAAGGAGAAAAGCAAAGAAAAGAGTAAGAGAGATTAGGTGTAGGTATGTTTTGCTTAGAGACCGGTGCGCTGGCGGAGGGCGCGTCCGCGGATTTGGACAGGGGGGTGAGGGGTGTTGTAACGCTTGGTGGGAGGCGTGGAGGGAGGGTTGTAGGTGGCACTAGATTGCATGGGTCAGTTCTTGAGAATTCCACAAGATTACAGCGCTTTCTGAACGGAATGGGGAAGTTACCCAGTGTACGTAGGGAAGGGCTCCAGGTTCATGCCGGTCTGGTCAAGAACGTTCACCGTGTTACCGGCGGCGTTACCAGCAGTCGGGATACCCTGAGCGCGGCAGGCAGCCTTGTGGTCATCGGGAAGGGTAAGATTGCGGAGCTTCTCCGGGGCCTCGATGATGGTGGCGGTGAGCCCCATCTCCACGTGCCACTCAATATGGCAGTGGAAGAGGTAGACGCCCGGGTTGTTGGCCTCGAAGCGTAGGACGGCGTGGGAGTTGCCCATCACGGTGACGGTGTCGCGGCGCGGGGGGGTCTGGTTGAGGCGGGCGCGAGCAACGCCGGGCCAGACGCCCGTGTTGGAGGCGGGGCGTCTGACGACCTGGAAGTGGTGGCCGTGAAGGTGGAAGGGGTGGTTTGCGTCGTTGTTGTTGTTGACGACGATGTCGACAATGTCACCGTAGTTCACGACAAAGGGGTGGACGGCGCCATAGACGAGGGTGTTGGTGTTGTTCTCGCCGGTGGTGGAGGCCGTGTACAGAGTAGGGACCTTCTGATCGACGTAAGGAGAGCCATTTACGCAAGCGCGCGGAATGCCGTTCTTGTCGTTGCAGAACTGCCAGTCAAACTGGAAGATCTTGGTGGCAGCAGGGAGGATAGCGACATCGCCGTAGGGCTCAAAGACGGCATCGTCAGATGGACGCCACGCAGTGACGACGTCGGCGCCGAAGGCTCTGTCGGGGAACATGACCAGCTGGCCGGTGTAGTTAAACGGCCAGCTCTGGGCGAGGTCCTTGTTGCTGTAGTCGGGGTTGATATCGCCGGCGATGAGGAAACCATAGTTGCGGTTGTCACGGTCAATACACTTGATGAGAACATCATAACGCTGGGCGGGGGCAATGCGCAGCATGTAAGAGGTCTTCTGCTTGATATAAGCGGCATCGGACATGATGACATTCATGTCGTGAGAGTCGAAGTGAATCATGAAGGAAGCAAAGGCGGCGTAGTTGATCATGCGGATGCGGTAGGTCTTTCCCTTCTCAAACTTGAACTGGGCACCAGCTCCATCGTTGACAACAATGCCGTTGGGGATGGGTGGCGCGAAACGAGTGTTGGACGGAAGCAGCATGTTCTGTACCAAAGGAATGGTCTGCGAGTTGTACCTGCATCGAATTAGTCTGGAAGTCTTACTTGCATCCTCATGCCGTACTTACCAGTCTGAAACGGACAGGGTGTACTCCTCATCGTATTGCCCAGCATAGGGGTCCGCCGGGTCGTGGATAACCAGGGGACCACGCATACCATCAGGGTACTGGCCCATGTTGTGGGAGTGCCACCAGTAAGTGCCACCTGTATCAGCCTTTGAGGATTCATTAGCTTGAGTTTTACTATGGCTTTGTTTTCATATTGATATATAACCTACAGTGAAGGAGTACGTCATGGTCAAGTCCGGAGGAAGAGGGCACTGAGTGACCATACTGGGGCCATCCATCCAGTTGGTGCTAACCTGGTCGATGCCGTGAAAGTGAATACCGGTGGTCTGGTTGCCAAGCTTGTTGGTGAGATGGACAACAACCGTGTCTCCCACGGTGGCCTCGATCTTGGGGCAAGGCCATTGACCGTTAATACCAATGACGGGCCTCGAGACATTGTTGGGAGCAGCGTTGACCCAAGTGGCCTCCCAATTGTAGGTCACAGTCGCAGCCAGGGCAGCGTTGGCCCAAGCCAAGGTGAAGAGAGACCGCAGCATGATGGGCACTCGTGACTAGACAGACCTGGTCTAGCGAGCTGAAATTAAGCAATTATGGGTACTCTTCCGGCGAACGAGTGGAGGAAGGGAGTATGAATGCAGAGAAAAAGAAGGGAAAGGGAAGCGCGAGTGAGGAGTGAAGTCTCGTATCACAATCCGAAGAGGGAGAGGAAGAGAACTTATACAGATGGATGCCATGCTGAGGGTCTGCATGACCAGAGCGTGAGAAATGTGGGATCTGGGCGCTGGAGCCTTCTCTGAGACCGGCCGGCCCCGGCTGCTTGGAAGAGTTGAAGCTCTGACATGGTGCCGGGCTTGAGTTTGGGAAAAAGTCGATCGATGCTCGGGCGAGGCGAGACGGGGCGCCGGAGTAGAACAGCGGCCTAGATGACATATGGCGTTGTGCTGACTGCTTGCACATGGCATGTATTGGAGTCGGGCATGGCCAGGCGTATAAGCCACACCTTAGTATTAGCTCGATGCATGGTCGGATGTCCGTTGGATGCAGCGAGCTAGGGGAGGGGGACTAGACCCTGTCAAGGCTATCTAGGATGGTTCGTATCGTCAACTCTTGGGCAGGTGGGTATGGGAGAGCATGGCGTGCCAGGTCCTCAGACGAATGAGTGTCGGAACAACAGTCGATATCCATAGCTAGGGCCGGTGACTTTTTACTCGGGTTGCTTGAGACAAGGCAGCATGGCCGTGCATTCCTGTGACTTTGAAGAAGAAACTCGTGAGCCACAGAGGAGGGAAACAAGTGCATGAGCAATCTAGAACTGCAGCTCTCACTAAGAAAGCAAGGGGGTCATCAGACGCGATCAGCGTACGGCTGTCTACAGCCCTGGTGCTTTCCGGGGTGCGCTAGCTGTGCAAAAGAGTCGATGAGGAAAATTGACAATCACTGGATATATCTACAATTGGGTGGTGATTATAAGCCACCATGCAAGCAGGGCTCTCTGCAGGATAAGTGAAATGAACCGGGGAGGCTATTGAGGAACACAGCAGGAAGTGCTGGTTTGAATCCATGACCTTGCGGGCCACAGGATTTGACTGGGGCTCCTTGCGAGAACGAGGGCTCTCAGTCCATGTCGAGGAAGCGTAAGACGGTTCCTCGGCGCGGAAGGACAAACTACTATTGGGATTGGCCAGAGGTCGGCAAGTATTTGACTCGTGAGTGTACGGGAGGAGCGCGAGGATGCAGGCCTAGTTGGGCTGAAGCGCTCAGGTACATGCCGACGTCATGGCGGTACCTAGACTTTACCCTCTCGAGTTTGGGTCGTTGTGCTGTACAGAAGCAAATTCGAGGGCGGGAGCACTCTGATGAGATGGAATGATCACTGGATTCCGTCCGCCGGATATTTCGTCCCAAGAAGCCAGCGAGAGTGTACGTTGTGCGGTTCCGTCATCTTGGCATCAGGAAGCAGACGTTGAGAACTGAATACAAGACTTTGCTATATTGGACCTCGTCGCAGTGGCGTCAAAGAGTGTGGATTACCTCAACGTGTGTGGATGTGTCTCATAGGAGAGCCAAGATTGGGGTGGTGAACTGGGTCTCGGTACTAGGCCCAAAAAGGTCCATGTGAGCTGCCGTTATGGTCAGGAATTGGGATCCAAATGCCTTCTGGTGACCACTTGACCTTCAATTCGGGAACTTTTGGGCCTTGCCGTGTACGACGAGGCTTTTGTGCTGCGCTGAAAAGTACGGCCGCTTGAAGGTGCACGCCCACGGGTGTGCCTGTCTATATCTGACTTGCCGTCCGTCTCTTTGGATGGTGAGGATGCATCGGCAGCTGTCGTAGGTACTATCGCGGTCTGCAAGAGACGTGTCAGGTCATGGTTTACTGGCGCTAGTGGACAAAGAAACGGGACGGCCGGCTGAGATCATCCCTTGCTGAATTAGACGAACCTGGAGACCTGTCGTGGATATCAGGATTGGCGTGTTGCACATCATCGCCAGCAGTTTTTTTGGTCCAACGATAGTGTGAGTGGTGGGAGACGGTCAACGGCGCGGTAAAGCCAACGCTGCCAACAGGGCAGGGAATAACTATGCACAATGGCTGTAGTCATGCTGCCTCTCCCTGCTGGCGTTGGCCCATGCGCAAGTAAGCAGTGAGAGGCCGGGATCGTACGTGTGAGCGTGGATGGGTGAAGACAGTGCCAAGCGTTCGAGTGAGGTGAGAGTTGTTGTTGTTGGAAGAAACACTCTGCTGGGACGACGGGTAACGGTAAGGTACGTATCGGAGGATATGGTTATGCCTGAGGCTCTTGGCGGTACTTACCTTGGGGTACGTACAATTGAGGAAGAGAGCCTTACCTCAGGTAGTACCTGTTTGTACTTTGGCTTTGGAGAGAGCCTAGTGCCCTGAAATGGGAAATTTCCTCCCGCATTAGCGCTGGCGGGGTCGTATTCCCCTCCAACCTGAAGGGCCCCCCTCCCCTATTCCCCTTTCCCACCCTCAAAATAGCATTGGGGAGCAGCTTGGAGCTGCACCTACCGTCGGCCCAAGAGGCTTGGTCCTCCTTGGGCCGGCCGACCCTCTCTTAGTTGCATTAGCACCAGATTCACGTTGCAGTCCGTTTGCCTATGCCGTCCCACTACAACTCACCAAGACGGGGAATGGAACGACGAGCCTCAACTGCGTGCGAACACCGTCGCGATCAGGCCCGCAAACACAGGGATAGTGGCCGGGGATCTTTCAAAGATCAGTGATCGACCACGGCACCATTAAGCGACATGTTGCCAGCCGAAGATCCCAGTCGGTGGCATCTCGTCCATGAAACTCGACTCGACCCTGACGTTCAAACTGACGGGTCCGGCCTTTGCAGACTGACTCTCCTCGAGTCCGAGTCCGAGACCTTCGTCGCCGGCAACTTGCCTCATCAACCCGTCTCTGCGTATCACTGGCCTCTTTGACCCTAAGGTTACCGTAGGACTGGCATCGTTTTCAACAGAAAACTCCGAGATTCCGGGCCGTTCAGTCCGGTGACCGCAATCCCTTCCCCTGAAGCCACCCCGCGCGGTCCGCCTCGTTGGCCCTACAATGACAGCCAGGGTCGCTTGATTAGAGCTTTCAACCTCTTGGAACAATGAATGGCATTCGATTTGACAGCAATGACAAGTCCACAGACTTCATCTGCTTCTGGCGTGCTTTGTAGGCTTGCCGGCCCTGTATTTGCACGCATTGAACTCGCCCACACCTCTCGACGTCACCTAAGGTATCCCAAGGTAGTCATGTCCACTTACTGATCCTGCTTACAGTTCATGAGTGAGACCGGCAGAAGGGTTGCCGTCTGCAACTGCAACGCCGCCTCTCCTTTCTATTGTCACCGTGGAATGCGTTCATCCACCTCACCGAACACGATTGCGGTCCAGCAAGACGGTCTCCTGGCTTTTCAGGTGGCCCGTAAGCCACACCATCACGGGCTAAGGCGAGCTGCGACCACCATTTTGGCACCCGCATCACTACTTTGCAGTATGTACTGGGGTACCGTTGCAACACACCTTCCTTCGACATCCTTGTCCCAGATCGCCCACCCATCTGATTGTCCGCCAAACGCGACCTCGCTTGCCATGAGATGGCCCTGGCCCTGGCCAGCAGACTAACTCGAGCCCCGAGGTAGTCAGGCCTGTCGGTCCACTCACGGCTTGACGACTGTGAAATCCGCCCTGGATTGGCTAATCTTTTTGACAGCATGGAATTCTGCCGCTCGCCGGCCTGGTCCGAACGGCACACCTAGAGGTTTCCGTCCCTGCAAGACACACCTGCCCACCGCTTCCGCTATCAGATCGGATGGCCAGTTTCGTGCTGCCAACAACTTTCAATGAAGCGGGCCAGTGCCGCGGCGACTGTTTACTAGAACTGTGCTGCGAATGTCGAGGTGGTCGAAGTACTACCATGGCACGACGAAGATTGCTGGCTTGAGCGAGACCTTGTAAGGTTCTCTTGCTGCAATGCATGTAAAAATAGGCTTGCCTGTGTTGATCCCTAAGGAACACGTCAAACCTGCCTTGGAGGCGTCAATAAGCCTGCATACAGGAAGAGCCTAGGCGAAGCTGAGCTGGAAGGATCGGGGAAACGCCTGGTTCACTCAGACCTCACCAAGAGGCTGAGCTCCTTAGCAGTGGGATTCTATCGACACATATGCACGGATCATAGAAGACAGAATGTCTCGTCTTGACCCTTCTTTGCGCTTTACCAGCTTTTTCTGTCCGTATTACTGTCTAGCTCGACGCTGTCTCCCGCTTCGCCCGTTCTGTCTCATTGCATGCCCTGACCAGCCGGAGCTTGGTTCCTTCTTCCGGCTCTCCGAGCTTCGGCTGTGGGCACTACTTGCGGTCTTTGAATAGATGGGTGCAACTTTTCTAGAGTCGTTCGTTCAGCCTGGGTAAGCAGAACACCACTACCTTTGGTGGTAGGATCTGGTATCCAATAGCATATATGTCCCTCCAACGCGGCTAGTCCAAAGCTGCGGTACCTCATCTGATCCCAGTCAAGAGAAAAAGCGGTATTCATGCTGTAGCACATCTTCGTGGCTCGAGAAAGTCGGTGCCAGGCGCCCGTAGATTGCTGCCCTTCATGCAGCTAGCAAATTGTACATTCTGTGCCAATTTGACGCATACAAGACCTCGGCTAGTTTGATGGTTCATGGCTCATCAACAGTCGACGCTGAATTCTGATACGATTGGCATCCTCGCATCCAGAGATATGGTCAGCTCGATTTCCCACCCTGGACACCACCTGTTTCAAATGCCGAGCCCGACATATCCCAGCATTCTTGCTATCCTGGTGGAGTTACTCCAAATCTCCTCTTTGAAGGCAACAACATCTTGTGGGCAATATCCGGACGCAGATGCAACCCAAAGGCCTGATGCACACCTCAGCATCGTGCATGCACGTCCACGGAAATATTGCAGAGCGCGCCGCTTAGCGGCCAAGCCTTACCTCGTGAGTGGGTGGATGCGAAGCATCTCGCCGTAGCGTCTATCATTCACCGAGCCTTGCAGGAGACCCTGGTCCCCGTCCGCATCACTGTGGCTGACAACAAAGAGAAGTCGGTCCACTCAACACTCAGCTTACTGGAATACCTGTAGCTGATCGTTGCCCTACTATGGCGAGGAAGAGCGCCAGCTGACGGCTTCGTTCCTCAACGGCCTTGGGGATGCAGAACCTTGATTGATGCAGCCAACGAGCGATGGGTATTGAAACGCGTCGGAGGCCTGGCTGACAACTTTCTAGGTGCTGCTTTGGTTAGGGCCAGCTGTGGCGCTTACTGTCTTGGTTCAATTTGGAAATTTGTCGCCTCATTCAGATCATCGCCCGAACCTGTGAGCGGCGCTTTCATGTCTCCGCTCCGATCGGCACCTTCCAACTATTCCGCCGAGTCCTTGACCCGGAAATGTGGAGATCCGGAGCAACCCCCGGATGCCCCACTCCCAGGTCCGAGTCCTCGACACTTCAGTGTGTTTTATTAATTCTATGTCGAAATTGACCGACGATAATACAGCTATGAAACTTCACTTCCTGCTGTTTTACTGTCACCAGGTCGCTAATTATTCTTGACACGACAATGCGGCACCGAAGGACTCCGAAATTCCGCTCCATGGAGGCCGAATTTTTCCATCCGAAGACTTGGACACCGCAAGGGACGCCTCACAGCTCCGACCCCTTTTGACTAAAAGTTTCCAGCCCGAAAGGAGACAGTGCCACTTCAAAATGTCTCCAGACGACAGTATTTAGTTGCTGTCAACCTCTCCGAGATAAGGTCTGGTAATTCGAGCGTTGCTTTGACACCTGGCGACCCACGAGGTTGGGGTCTCCTCGTCACGCTTGGATCACGACGCATACTCTGTGCTCCGAGTAACTAGTTCTTTCTCAACACTAAAGCACCCCACAAAGTCCGGTTCTCGAATTATCTGAAACCCAGTTCCTTCAGCATCGCTCGGCCTATTTTTTGCGCAATACGATATGGGTCCGCAAATGTTGTTCTTCTGGTATAGTCTGCCCGAGTCCCACCACCACCACCACCACCACGGCGACAGACCTTGTCGCCGAGACGACGGGTTCCGTAACGGCCGCTCATGCGTCCGCCGAGACCTGCGGCGTTATCGCAAGAGGACGATGAGCGGGCGTTGTCGAGCTATTGGGCCCTGCCCCGAACACGAGGTCTGCGTCGACCGTGCTTGCTCTGGAGAAAGGACTTGGTCATCATACTTTAAGCAGAAGAAATCGAGAAGGCTGGGTTGGTCGCAGTCGGCCGCCACAGGTTGTCAGCTAGGTCGGGACTTGAGACTTTGACGGCATCTGGGGTTGGTGCATGAGAACTCAACCTTGTCGACGAACCTGTCACCTCTCGCGAAACCGAGCTTCGATGGATTGAGTTTCCGTTAGGCTTTATCGAAATGTCGGATCTAAAGTGTTTGCCATTTTGACTTCAGAGTTTGGTGGGTCCGTTTCGTTCGTCTATTCGGAGATTTTACTTTGTAACATGTGGCTTTAAACCTAATTTTAATTTAGGCGTACCTGGGAGATGTGTCGACCAGCCCCAGGTCCGTCAATCTTTCCCGAGTTATTGGAATCAATTCGTTGAAGCGATATGTGGATGGAGTCTGTCAGTTCGTGACGACATCTGCTACAGATCACTCGTCATCAACTCAGATTTACACCAAGGTAAGATTGGCTTGAAGTTTCCCGAAACCTCACAAAGACGGAGAGAAAGTCCCCATCTCCGCAGCGTGATTGCTGAATTTGATACAGATACCTCGTTTGATGTGGATTATAGCTAACAGCATGTGCAATACCATACTACGAAAAATCTCAGCGCCTTGAATTTGCTCTTCATCATATGTGTGCTCGTGATTGCACCGCCACACACATACACACCATCATCCCATCATCTGAACCTCTCAACCTCATTGACTAGAAGGTTTCCAAGTGAATTCTATAATAGAAAAGCTCAAAATCCTGTTAAGGTTAAATAAATACATCAAAAGACCAAGGGGAACCTTGCACCAGAGCTGGCTGAATAGTCCGAGCTTCTGTGTTCATCCCATCTAACATAACGATGACGTGTGTCCCCTGACGGAGCTCCTTTGCTGGAATGATCTCGGCGACCGGAATCCAAACTTACCGTGAGTTGCTTGGAGATTGAAGTTAGTCGGAGAGGGAAATTTGACTGCTGTCCCAGAAGTTGGATCTAGGCTTTGCCGTTTCGCATGCGGTCTGATATGCCGTTGCAGAATTGGTGGGAGTCGGCGATTTGTCCTTTACGATTCTGAGCAGTTCTGTGGCAGGGTTCAAATCAGGATTGTATCCCGGTGGCATTTTCGGCTCTGTGGGGGTGTGGGAGGTTAAGAATATACGTTCATCCAAGAGTATAATGGCGACCTTCTCTTGACGCTCTGCGACGAAGTTGGCATTATCCAGTCTGTTGTGATATCGGGTGTTGACCTCGCCTCTGATGATGGCAGTCTCCGCGAAATTTGATTTGCTTGTAGTGCTTTGAAATCTGTTGGCCTTGGGAGTGATGCCAAGGTGGAAAGAAGGACTTGATCTAGTTGGTCTTATCGCTTCGTGAGGGTAAAGTAATCGTTTCCCCCTCTTCCTTTTTTGGTTTTGCACGCCCGCTTTCATCTCAACTGAGGTATGAAGTGAAGTAAGCCAGCTGACGTTCGAGTGAGAATGAGTATTAGCAGTTGAAGATTACCCGAGGTGAAAGCCTTAGGGAACTTGAACGTGATAGTTGGAAATGTTTATGGCATGGATATGAGCGCCCTCGTCTCCACCGGTTGATGATGAAGAAGATTCTTGGATATCGAGCGTGATTGGTGATACCAAGGATTGACGTAGCCCGCCTTGCTAGTAGTTATCACCTAAGTTAGGGAGAGGTTGTCTAGTTCGCGGAAGTCAATGTTGCTATGGAAGTTGAATTCGTCCCATTAAAGAGGAGGGAACGGGGCTGGGGGATAGAAATTGCAGTGAAGGTGACTTCTTGTAAAAAAAGACAGGTCATTCTCATCAAATTAGGAAAAAAGATTTGAGCTGACTCAGGTTACTAACTCGACTGCTTATTTGCTCTCCGTTATCAGAAGGTCTTGAAATGATTGAGTTGATGTTGATGATGACGCGTAGCAGCTACTTCCTACATAGCCCGTGAGATCAAACTTCCTATCAGCCAGGATATCCTACCGTTTCTCTTCTCCGTCTTTCTAATGAATCATTCGTCAGCTCAATCAAACCTCTTTTCTTCCCCACTCAAGGTCAGGTACGACGTGTGTTGTGGGGTCGTCGCCGGCCATAGTCATCGTGAGAGAAGTTTGCTTTCAACAACATCCCCGATAGTCTAGTGGTGAGGATATCTGCTTGTCATTGATCTTCAGCGATTCGCAGGGGACCGGGGTTCAATTCCCCGTCGAGGAGTTTCTATTTTGCTCTATCTCACTATTTTATGGGTTGTCGTGACCAAAAGGCGGTGGTTGTGAGTTTATAGACGATTGCGTGGTGGGTGGTGAGTTGCAAAAGTCTCTATCGTCAGATCGCCAAATTGAATGTGTTTAGCTACAGGGCGCGCGCAGTAGGTCTTGAAGGACTGAATTCTTTTTTAAATAGCTTTACGTATGCTTCCTGGGCCCCCTTTGACCTGTGAAGTATCCTCTAGTATACTTCGATTCCTCGGCCGTGAATTATGGCGAGCTCCGATCAGCGATGCTCTTTCCAGTTCTACAGGCTCCAGTATCAGATCGCGAAGCTGTCTGAAGATATCCACCGGTCGCAAAAACAAAGCACGTTGGCGCGTCTCGCTCGGTCTTTCTGTCGAGGAAGCTGTACACTCCTACTTCAAGTCCCGTCAAGACAACGAGACTTGGAAGCCAACTAAGAACATCCTTAAGAATTAGACTTGAAATTTCGCCGAGAAGGGGATGAAAAGCTTCAATTTGCGGTATTTGCGGTAAAGCCATGAACCGGTGCAGGACGACTATCTCCTGGTGATGTTGAGTTCTTGCTGCCTGCTTGAAACGACGCTTTCGCGGCACACGAGATCTATATAGTTGAAAACCGAACAATTTGCGTTAAATAATTCATTATTCGCCTTCCTATTACCAATCTTCTAACAGAAGCATTCGCAGTCGGCACCGTTCGCCATCCATCTTCCACAGCTAGTGCAGCACTGTACCCAACCTTAGCCGAATGCCTTCTAATCAACGAGAAAACTCGAATGGAGTCTTTCCGGTGTGAGAAAGAACTCTAGCCCCAGACTAACCTTGTTGCTGCACAGAACATAGCAGCCATCCTGACCCGAGGGACTGTAGTTCGACACCCACTGCATTGACAGGGGCCAATTGGCAAATTCATATCGCGGACAAACCCCAAAAGATTAGATTGGCTCATCTTTGAAGATTCTTCTTGCTGCAGTAAAGGAGTTCGAGGCAAGTGGTTTGAGAACTTACATTTTTGTCATACTTTGTGCCGCGGAGTGGCGCTGACCCGGATCGCAGCGATGAGGAAGGCGAGGAAGAGACGCTTTTTGATGGAGATCATTGACTTTGGGGACACGACAGTAGCTATCGGCTGTGGAACTTACTATTGAATGATGACTGGATGCAAAAGAAAGGCCTGAATGGTAGACTTTGCAACTCCCTTACTCTTACACATAACGTTCGAATTCGAAAAGACCTCCTTTCAGCCAGCCAACTACTCAAACCCCAGATACTCTGTGTATTCAGCTTTCCTTGGCGTTAAAAGAAGATGGCGAATGTCACTTACTCAAAGGCGATTGGAAAAGAGACTCAATTACCTGTCCCGCCGATTAATCAATGAGTCTTGACAGCTCGGCTGCCCTTTCTGCCTTATTCGAAACACGCAAGTTATGTAAATGGAGTCTCCAGACATTCTATCGGATTTCTCCTTACGTCTTGGCAACTGTCGGCCTCGTATTCAACCACTTTGGCAAAATTCAAATTGCAGGTAGGACCCGGGGCTGAGGGCAGAACCAAGGAAGAAGAGCCTGGGCGTCGGCGCCCTGGACCGCCGGGGGGAGGCTTACAATGGCGAAAGCAAGGCGGATGCGTTCTTTTCTCGGCCGTGGTAAAGTTGTTGAAAGGTCAACGCATCTACTAATCAGCACCAACAAGTGCAGATGAAAGTAATTGACGCCGTTTTGTGCTGGGTCAAGTCCGTTAGACTATGAACTTGATACTACTGGATCAGTCTCTCCTTTTCCCTTGGTGTACCTGTGTGAAGTGACCGGATTGTCTCATCGCAGCCCTTGTGCGCAAGCTCCACGACCCGACCTGGGGTGGAATAATGTGATGACTGGTTTCATAAGGAGTTTTATCACCTGCTTCGATTCCAAGCCAATGACATCAGGGATCTTCAACTCGCCTAGCCACTCCCAGCGCGGTCAGTCCGATTGGGCGATGGCAGCTAGCAGAATCACGGAATAGACTCTGCAAGTCGCAACTCATCTTCTACTTCTTCCCCTTCCCAAACCTGACTAAGAATATGGATATAAGCCTTCCAGTGATTGCCAGTCTAACCTTTCTCACAGATCTTACTTCCTCTGCAAACCGGAGCGGATTGATACTGACCAGTAGTCATGCCGCACATGTAGAAGAACTGGTTCCTAAATAGGGGTGTTGGGGGAAAAGGGGACGACGACCACGTAATGCAACTCACGTGCGTTCGAACACAGGCGCAAAAGTTTGACAGCTATTCTTTTCTCATCCTAGCTCGCCAACGCGCCTTCATTGATAAATCTTCGAATAAATCGCCATTATACTCCAGAAGAAGAATTCGAATAGGAGGGGGGGACTAGATAAACCGCCCCAACGCCGAAAAGCCTTGCGCGCGCGCGCTTCACTTTTCTAGGTGCCCTCACCGCCGTCTCTAGCCAGCAAAAATCTCCTCTAGCCCGCTCCACGTCCCCTTGGACCTCTCCTCCCAGTACGAGTCCTTGCCCGTCCTCAGCTTCCACACCTCCTCGCCCTCCGGGCCCTGGCCGACCTTGACGAACCACTTGGGCTTGTGCTCCTCGCCTTTCTCCTCCAGCACGCGACGGCGGGCGCGCTGCGCCTCCTCCAGCTTGACCTTCCACTCCTCGGCCTGGTCGAGGTCGCCTTTCTCGGCCAGACGCTGGTCCGGTCGGAGTCGGCTGTCTGTGGGAGGCAACCTGCCCTTCTCGATCTCCGTCAACTCGTTCAGGGCGGCGGCAAAGGTGGTCATTCCGTACGTGTTGGCCGCGTTGTCGACAAGCTTGCCGACGCTCCAGATTTCCCGCCCGGCCGCCTTGCCGGCTTCGACGACACGGAGACCACTTGTCCATGTGCCGGCGAGGCTGCTGCCAGTGTGTACTCCGTCCGGTCCGTACGTCTCAACCTGAACATCTTCGCCGCGTCCGCCAAACATTCCCTTGCTCCTGAATTCGACCGAGGCCTTGGCCCCGGAAGAATCGTTGCAGATCTGCATGACACCAACCGGCTCTACGTACTTCTCTCCCATCACCACGTTTCGCAAGAACATTGTGGCGTGCGTCCAGGAATACAACTCATCCGTCCCGTCGGGGAGTCGAAGCGCGACACGAACGCGACCTTCCGTGGTGATTTCGGCACTCTTGCCCCAAAACTTCTGCGACGGCGCAGGGGACTGGCTGAAGGACCAGCTGGCAGAGTCGGCTTGCATGGCCAGTCTGACGGGGCGATGGCAGACCTTTTCAACGAGCAAACGGAAACCTCCGGGCACTTCCTGCTCAGTTCGTAGCATTTCATACGTCTCGCCTAGAAGAGGGTTGAACGGTTTCCGAATAGCGCGTTCCTTTGCGCGGCCAGTGCTGAACTGTGACACTGCAAACGCGGTGATGTAGAGGAGACGATCCTTGGCCTCTTTCTGCAGAGCGGCTTGGTCAAGCAGCTGGGCGTATTCCAACTGTTCTGCAACACGCTGCAAAAGTGATATAGGTTCGTTTGCGGATACGGGCATACTGATCGTGCTAAGATCCTTGCCGACATTCTTCCGCACAAAAGCAATCAGACTGGGAGGCTGCACCATGGCTGGCGGAATCTTGCTTCGTCTGTCAACGGAGATGTCCACTGGCAATGGCGACAAGCTTTTGGGTTTCGCTGGGTAGCAGTTGGTGTCGTCTGAGCCTATAGCGTCATCCTCCTGTGCCGACGAGATTGACGAAGCATCACTCAGACGTTCATCCGCATCTGAGTCTGGGCTTTCGTCTTCGCTCTGGGCGATCCTGACGATCTGTGAGCTCGTCTCACCGGCCTCTGCGTCGAAGAACTCCTCTGTCGACACTGTCTCCATACTTCTCCTAGAGGGTGCAGCAGAGAGAGGAGCGGGGGACCGTCGGCGCTTGCTGTTCACAATCAAGGTTGTAAACTCAGTCACAACGGAGTCGATATCGTTGAGAAGTGCCGCACAGTGCTCTTGTGTGCTCTTCTCCTCGTGGACAGAGGCTTTCGACTTTGACTTTGAATGGTGGGGTCCATTCGCGCCGATTACCGTCGTGACAGTCCCTGGAGACGGAACGGCAAGGGCAGCGGCGGCAGCGGCGTGATGCGCTTGGGGCGTGGATGCCGTCGGGGTAGCGTTACTTGACTTGCGCTTCCAGAACGGGCGCCGTTGCGGCTGTTCAGTCGCTGCAGGAGGTACAAAGTAGCCATCCGGTTCCTCGTCCAAGGTACTGCCTGGCGACAAGAACGTCGAAGCAGCCATGCTGACAGGCCTTTGATTCGACATGTCCTTTACTAGACGACGCAAAGCGTCCCTGGTACCGACCATGCGACTGACAAGAGTCTCAACCTGCTGCCATTCGCGATCCTCCTCCAGACTCGACTGCGTGGGCTTCAAATACGTTGTGTTTACCCTCAAGGACGCTGCTCGAGCGTTCAGTGTGTTGGGCTGCTGCTCCTCAACGCCCCGCGCTGCGCGACTCGCCTTTTCCAAGGCCTTAGCCCAATCGTTGAACTCCTTGGCATTGGACGCGCGCAGATGCCAGATCTCGGCGCCCGAGTCAATGTTAATTTCTCTGCGGCGCTCGTCGGCTGCGATTGCAGCCAGACTTAGAGGGATAGCACCACGGAGTGCAGAGGAGTTGCGGTTATAGTAATACGAGAGAGTGCAGGAAGAATAATCCAGCGAGAAGAATCTGCGCGCATAACCCTGGCCCTTCTTCCTCCGTCTCTTGTGAAGAACGCCCGTGTGATAGTTGGAGTTTCCATCGCTGCGACCGGAAGCTGAAGTCGGACGTCCTGCGGCAACGTGACTATGAAGGCTGTCTTGAGAAGCAGACGTAACAGCGGTCATCTGCGGCAGGCTCGTCTTGCTAGCGCTGGCATTCGCTCCGGCCTGTAAATTCGGGAAGTTCTGGGCTGTGGTCTGCGGCGGTGCGCCGGTCGGGTAGGTGAGAAGGACGAAGGTGGCCGTCTTGGAGATCTGCTTCGAGAAGGTGTTGTCGAACACCAAACCGAACATTCCGCCTTGGCCTTTTGGCACATCCCATGTACCGGTCGACACCTTATCCGCATCGCATTTCCCACGCCATTTTATGGGTATGAATCCCTTGTTGGCGAGCTGTTCTTCGGCGGTGCTCGAATCTCTCTTAGCAAAGGGTTTCTTGGGCTCGGCAACGCCAGAGGTAAAGGAGCCAGGGGTGGCGGCATCGTCGTTCTGATTCGTGATGAGGCCTGCGGCGGCAGCTCCGGGGTGCTTCACGATTCCAAAGTTACTGCCTCGGCGAGTGGTAAGCACGTGTCGGAATTGGAGACGCAAAAACAGACAGACATAGGGGAAGGGATTGAGGGACGTACATGGACTTCTTATGTGGTTGGACACTCCAGGATATTGTATGGCCTTCATCGACTTTTGCCCAACGCACAATATAGGACTATTAGGAGCAAGCTGTCAGCATCGAGAAGCTTCAAGATGCGCTGCTGCCCGTGGTCAAAGGCGGCGGCGGCGGAGGGGTAAGGGGAAGGCCGGGGACAATGACGACTCACGTACCTTGCTATGGATCTCCAACTGCTCAATGCCCGCCATTTTTGCGGGTTAGTACGGGAGCTCAAGCTGTCGCTGGATTTTGCAAAAGAATTGGAAAGTGAGGGGCCGTATGCGTTCTCGTTCCAGTGCAGGTCGTAAGGCTATTGAGAAGGCATGGCGTGGAGGGCAAGGGGATTTGGGAATAATTCAACGGGATGAGAGGGAGAGAAGAGAGATGGTTGCTGCGGGAGAAACAAATGTCACCCTTGACTGAGGTACAGAGTAGAGCTGCTGCAGCCTGCAGGACCTCCAAGTGGGTGAGCTCCCCAAGGGACGGCCTAAGGTACCTATATAAAACAGTGTACGCGAACCGGACCCAATAGCACCTCAGTGTGTGGGACATCTTTTTTTGGACACCTCACTTAGCGGCAGCGGCAGCCCCAGACCACCCAGCCACACCTCGCCCCTCACCCACGCTACAGGTGCACCCCGGCCGCTGGACGGTTGGTTGGGGGCGGGACGTCATTCAGAAAAAGAAAGCGAGGCGTGTGACTGGCTGGCCCTGACAGTGAATGGGCTGTGCGGTGGTGAGCAAGCCGCGGACGGCCGCGCGGGCGAGGGCAGGGTGGCAGGTGCCCGGTCGGTAGAGGAGCAGCATGTTCTGTCGTTGAGGCTGGGCTGTTTTACGCTAACGAAAGCGCCGGGACCGTTGGACTGGTAAAGTGATGGAACTTGCATGTCAAGCATGTGCCAGCTGCACGCGGACGAGATGCGAATAGACAGCTAGCTACCTTACTGATAGTATACGGATACAAGCGGGAACCAATACAACGGACACAATGCGATACGGCAACCCGCGTCACTTTTGTCGACCGAGGGCCAGCTATGAGGTAAGTTAGCCTATATCTCCGTTCAGTCGCACGCCAGTACAGGATGGAAGCGCCACCTCCCCGCCCATTTATTGCTCGGCTTCTCAGCCTTGTCGACCAACTCGAGTTTGACATGCTGCAGAGCCCAGTTTGCGATACAAATTGCACAGGGCAATAGGCTATAGCAAGATAAAGGTTGATTCCTATGGACCTCCACAGTCCTGGGTCACTACGCGAACGTCTTCCAAACAATTTTTTCGTATTGCACCGCCATAAGGGTTCCTTACGCCCACTCACCCACGTCATATTGCGCAGGAACAGAGCGCTGAAACGGTCACAGGATAGGCTCCGAGGGCCTTGGATTCTGAAATGGTGGCATGCCGGCAATCGCGGACGCGCATCCGATGACTTTGGCTGATTGGCCGCATGAGCCGCACTTCATCTACCAGACACACAATAGCATCCTCGAACTACCCTGGTTCGGCCGCGTCGGATGGCTGCCGTGCTGACTACCCTACCCTGTATGAGGCTGCGTTGGCCCGGTATTAGCATGAATACTGAACAGGCAAGGTATCCGTAGGCCGAGGGAAAAGAGCCATGTAAGCAGATAGATAGATGGGTCTCGGGGCACAATTGTCAAGGTGACGGATGAGATCATACGGCAGCCTCTCAAGTCATACTGCCTGGCGGCCGTTATGAGCCGGTTGCACAAGGCGACGTGCAGCAGCTGAAACGATCGCTCCGATCTGGCAGGACCGCAGCGTCGGAAACAGAACCTGCGAGTGGCACTCAAGCAGGTGTAACTCGCAGATGCAGTCGATTAAGTTGAACAAGTGAGTGCGTGACAACAGCAAAAAGCAAATACACTCGAATTCGTACCTGGTATTCGTAGACGGCCTCTCCTTATTACTCGTCAGGCGAATCAGAGACGTCGACGGGCCCCCGAGATCCCGTGCCCCACCTGGGCTTGATTGCGCTCGGCAGCACCCGGACCCGCGGCACCACCGGATTAATGTCGGCCCCTTCCTCAATCTGCGGCCTGCCTGCCTGCCCGTGACGGGAACCAATAGACTAGACGCTCCGACATGCCCAAGGTCACGACGGGAGGTGAGCCGGGGCCGTTATTCGCGGATAGCCGAGCGTGGAGGGCCCGAATCCACTTCCACGCGTTCCTCCCACGCTGCCAGTTCAACCCACCAGAGCCCACCAGGGACCGGCTGACCCCTCTGATATTTTTATTTTATTTCTTTTTATTTCTTTGCCCGCGTCGCTCGCGCTCTCTCTCGCAGGATCACCGGGAAGCGGCAGGCTTCTTTGTCCAGACCCATCGCCTGCGCCCCTGAGGTCCCGACGGCCTAAACCCCCCCCCCCCCCCCCCCCCCGCCCCCCCCCCCCCTTTGGCGCCCGGCCCCCCCCCCCTTTCGCTCTCCCCCCTGCCCCCCCCCCCCCGCCCTGGCGGCCGGCCCGCCCCCCCCCCTTCCCAAGTCCAAGGTCCAGTAACACTATCCTCTTTGGGCTAGACGGCCGACTCCACCTTTCGCTTTCCCCTCTTGCACCTACCTGTATGCCATCTGGTGCGGTGCTGCTTTGTAGGTCGATCATCTCTCCTTTTTCCTGAGTCGCGCACTACTTCCGGAGGCACCCAAGCGAGTCTTTCCAAGACCACATCACTTCGGGCAGCACAGGTGGAGCGTCCCGTCGTCTTTCACTACTGAGGGCATTCTTTTGTTGCTCCATCACGCGCCGAGACCATCTAAAACAATTCGATCCCAAAGTCGACAACGGGCATTCTCTGCTCCCTTCTCGAATGCAGCCTGGTTCGCCGCCGTCAGCGATCCCATTCATTCCGTCTCACTCTCCGACACTGGTCCATTTCCTCAGCCTCCTCCACGCATGATTGAGGCCATGTTTGTCGTCGCGTTTCCCTTTCCACCTTCGACATCGGGCTCCCTCTTCCCCAGTGCATAATTTCCATGGTACTCCTTGTTTCTTAATACCCCTTCCTAAACCCATATTTTTGTCCAATTACCTGCCGCCGCCCCTGGCTGGCCCGAAAGAACCCCTCGATCTGCCTTCCGATCTTGACGACCCGCGCCTTGTCCAACCCAAACTTGTTTCCCACGAAACCGCCAAACCGCGCCCCGACGACACTGCCGCCAACGTCCACCGTTGCATACAGCACCTACCTGACCCAAACATGGCCGGTGTCCTGAGCAAGCGCCAGCAGGCGCGTAACGAAAAAGTCCTTCACGATCTGGTTCAGTCCATACCGGGAAACAACTTGTGCGCCGACTGTCAGGCGCGGAACCCAGGTAAGTCGAACTGTGCTCTCCCGCTCAGACCGTGGGCCAATACTGACAGTAGTTCGCAGCATGGGCCTCTTGGAGTGTAAGCGCGACGATTCCCCCATGCGCCCTGTCCATACGACTCCCATTCGAATGGGACGGCCACCGTTGACGAGCGAGACTGACGTGCGACTGTAGCTGGGCGTGTTTCTTTGCATGAGATGTGCCGCTATCCATCGAAAGTTGGGAACCCATATCTCAAAGGTGAAGTCCTTGAGCATGGACAGCTGGTCCAATGAACAGGTCGAGGTTTGTGTCAATGCATACCCCGTGTAGAGATTCGATTGCCCCTGACCAAAGCACCGTAGAACATGAAAAAAGTCGGAAATGTCACATCCAACCAGATTTATAACCCGGACAACAAGAGGCCGCCCGTACCCGTCGATGCCGATGAGGCTGATTCCGCGATGGAACGGTTCATCCGTACCAAATACGTCAACAACACACCCGTCTCTGCGAGGAAGCATCACCCGGGCCTGTCAGACGAAGGCGTTCCCCCGCCGCTGCCACCAAAGTCGGGGGGAAAGTTTGGGTTCAGATCAGCCTCGTCAATCTTCCCACTATCGTCCCGCCTGAGAAAGGATTCCTCACTGCGTAACACCATGTCGAGTCCCCGAGAGCCGCGAAGCCCCTCGCCCAGCGATTTGCCGAACAAGCCGTCCAAAGTGTTTGGCGCGAGCGTGTCGTACGAGCAGGAAGATACAGAGAGAAAATTGGCGAGTCTGAGGGACATGGGGTTCTCCGACGGCCAACGCAATGCCATGGTGCTGAAGAGTGTGAACGGAAACCTGGAGCGCTCTATCGAGACTCTAGTGCGGTTGGGTGAGAGCGACAGGCAGTCACCCTCTTTAACAGGGCCTCGCGAGAGCTCTTTACGCGCGACACGCTCGCATGCAAACCTTTCGACATCTAGTGGGCTGTCTGCGCCGCATCAGACATTCAGTGACCACCCCCAGTCACCTTCGACAGTCTCTAGCAACAACCCGTTCGACATGTTGCCGCCGCAACCTCAGTCTTCCCAATCAACCGGCACGCTCCAGAATAAGAACCCTTACGCGAACAACCCGTTCGGAGCCCCAACCCAGCAGCAGCAAGATATCAACCAGGCTTTCGGCAACATGTCCCTCGCACCCGCCCAACCGCTTTTCCCGCACCACACAGGCGGATTGCCGGCTTCCCAGCCGTTTGCTCAACCTCAGCAGATATACCAGCAGTCCATGACGCCTCCCGTACCGCAGCAGCAGCAGCAGCACCATCATCAGCAGCAGAACTACAATCCCATGAGCTTTAATAGTAATATGACATATCCTCAACCTATCCAGTCGCAAGCAACGGGCTACAATCCATTTTTTACGAACCAGGCACAGCCTCAACAGCAACAAAACCTTGCAGTAAACACGGGGCCATCGTCAAGCCCGTTTGCAAACAACCCTTTCACTCGATCTCCAACGAGAATCCAGTCGCCTTCGCTAGGCCAGATACCCGAGCAGTCACAATCAAACTTCTATATGGATTCTCCACAGACGATGACGCCGCAGAGTAGCAATCCCTTCTTTGCACAATTGGGCTCTCAAGCAACAGGGCAACAGCAGGTGCCGCAGCAGCAGCAGCAGCAGCAGCAGATGTATCAGCAACCATTTCAGCAAGAGCAGCAAGCCTTTGGACAGCAGCAACAGCACCCCTTCCAGCAACAGCAACAACACGTTTTCCAGCAACCGGTGCAGCAGTCGTTCCAGCAGCAGGCGCAACACCCGTTCCAGCAACAAGAGATGCCACAACAACAGTACCAAGCTCCTGCACCACAGGCGGCGTATCAACAGCAGCCCCAGCAATCTCAACGGCCAGACAAGGCTTCGATTTTGGCGTTGTACAATCAGCCGCAGTTGGCACCTCAGCTTTTTGCAACCCAGACGCAGGCGCAGACGCAGGAGCCGGCGCACGCCGAGGTCGCGGCACCTCCGCAACAGAGCCAACAGGCGGCAAGCGGATCCCTAGCGGCAGCAGGAAGCAAAAACCCATTTTTGATGAATGGCGGTGGTGCCATGTCGCCACCACCGATGATGGCCCCCGTCGCGGATGTCGTTGGGCCGCGCAAGGCGGGTGTCAGCCGTGAGAGCATGGCATTTACGGATATGCAGTGGACAAACGGGCGACACAGCCCCGACGCGTTTGCCAGTCTAAGCGCGCGGCACATGTGAAAGGCCCCGGGTCTTGGTTCTTCTTGTACATACCTGACCTTCTTTTTCTTCTTCGGTTTTTTTGTAAGATAACTATCGATTCAGACGATGCCAGAATTCGCATGCCATGATGCCCTCCGGATTGTCCCACCACATGGCAGAGAGGGTTCTTCCCTGCAGGTTCAGCAATGCTCTTCTGTGATTTACATTTTTGACTTTGTGTGTCATCTGTTCTTTTGTGACTTTGAAATTGCCCGTAAACGTGGCTTTCTACCTAAAACCCCACCACGGTTTTCCCTTTCGAGGAGAATATCAAGGCGTCTCGAAAGGACACGGCCGAGAATCACCGGGCCCTGATGGTGCCGAAATCGGAACTCCCGGGCAATATTGGCAGCACTACACGCCGGCGCCCCCCATTGGCTCCACACCATGCTTTATGCCGTAGCTCCGAGCCTTCGGTAGGATTCCGGTAGGATTCACCGAAAATCAAAAGCCCGCCGAGACGCGAAGAGCTTCAAACACCGCGCAAGATTGGACTCAAATCCCGGGCCATATGCTGCATATAGCCATTGTACCTGCACAACGAGCATTTCGTAGACTCTTCTTTGGGGGTCACCTGCATCACACACGCGCCCAAAAGCCCATACAACGGCTGTTTGATCCGTACAAACCGTGACCACCTGACCCATTCTATCCCTTCCGCTCGATTCCCGGACCGGTAACCCCTGCACCCTTCCCCCCAAAAAAAAATCCAACATGCCATCCCCTGCCTTCCAAGCCCGGCTCCGTGCCGCCTTCCCGAACGGAGACAAGGCCCCCACCCTCCCTTCCCCGACGTCCCTCGCCGCCGCCTCGGCGTCCCTGCCCCGGCGACCATCTCACGGTGCGGGTGCAGGTGCGGAGGGAGAGGGAGACTACCTCGCACCGCTAGGCGCCGAAGCGACGCTCACGCACATCCTTGACGATATCGTCCCCGGTCTCAACGGACAGGCGCGCAGCGGGCGGTACTACGGCTTCGTGACGGGCGGAACGCTGCCCGTGGCCGAGGCGGCGGATAATATTGTCTCGGCGCTGGATCAGAATGTTCAGGTGCATTTGCCCGAGCAGACTGTTGCGACTGAGGTGGAGAGCGTTACCTTGGGGATGCTTGCTGATGTGTTGGGGCTTGAGGGAGGCAGAAGGCTTGGAGGAGATGGAGGAGGAGGCATTGAGGGAGAGGAAGAGGAGGTGTGGAAGGGGAGGACATTTACGACGGGTGCCACGGCGAGTAATGTACTGGGTTTGGCGTGCGGTCGGGAGGCTGTGATTGCGAAGCGGGGGGGCAACGTCGGGGAGAGCGGCATCCTGGGCGCGTGTCTTGAGGCTGGTGTGAAGGAGATCCAGGTACTGACGAGTATGGGACACAGTTCGCTGTTCAAGGCGGCGAGTGTCGTCGGGATCGGGAGGGCGAGCGTGCGGGAGCTTCCGCTGAGCGACGACGAGCCGTGGAGGTTGGATTTGGAGGCTGTGGAGAGGGCGTTGGGCTGGGAGGGCGTTGCGAGCGTCATTGCTGTGAGCGCGGGCGAGGTGAATACTGGACGGTTCGCGACGGGCGGGTGGGAGGAGATGAGGAGGTTGAGGGGGTTGGCGGATCGGTTTGGGGCTTGGATTCACGTTGATGGAGGTGAGTTTTCTTTATCTGCATGATCGTGGCGGCGAGAGAGGGGGCGTGTGTGTGTGTGTGTGTATGTGTGTGTGTCTATCGTGATCTTGCTGACGGTGATTATTTTGCAGCTTTTGGCATCTTTGCGAGAGCTTTAGAGGCAAAGCCGGAATTCGCAAAGATTAGAGAGATGGCTTCTGGATTGGAGCTTGCGGACAGCATTACCGTCGATGGACACAAGCTTCTGAACGTGGTATGTTGACAATCCCCTTTTACCCCCCCCCCCTCCCCCCCCCTCTCCTTTCCTCTGGATTTTGAGGCAGGACAACTGATTCATGCTGGGTGGAAACAAATAGCCCTACGATTGTGGCATGTTCTTCTGCCGCTCCCTCTCCATCCAGACCTCCGTGTTCACGAACCCCAACGCGGCCTACCTCTCCTCCGGCCCCGCCGCCATCCCTTCGCCCCTGAACATTGGTCTCGAGAACTCGCGCCGCTTCAGGGCCCTCCCGGCCTATGCGGTTCTCCGCTCTGAAGGGCGGAGCGGGCTAGCCGCCATCTTGGGCCGCATGGTTCTCCTCGCGCGCAAGCTGGCGTCGTGGATCCGGGCGTCTGAGGCATATGAACTGCTTCCCGAGGGGGACTGGGAAATGGAGGAGACGCACATGGTCGTGTTGTTCCGGGCTAGGAACGAAGGGTTGAATCAGGAGCTTGTGGGTAGGATTAATGGGACGAGGGAGGTTTACGTGAGTGGGACGAGTTGGAAGGGGAGACAGGCTGTAAGGGTGGCGGTGGGCAGCTGGCGGGTTGATGTCGAGAGGGACTTTGAGATTATTACGAGGGTCTTGGAGGATATCGCCAGAGCGTAGGTAAGCAGAGGGATACCTATGTCAGGATATCTGCCTTCTAGTCTCAATCGGTTCCAGATGGCTGGTAGCACGATTGTTCACTAGGAGTGAGGAAGGTGGCTCCCCGGGTGCCCCATCCTCGCGCCTTCCTCTTCAGCTTGACTTCAACCTCATTTTATCCCGACCTTCACACCGCCCGCCTCCCCCACCACTATTATCCCAAACGAGAGAGGCTTCCAATCTAGATACCTTACTTAGTGAAAAAACCCTCTTCAAATTGTCACCAGCGAAAAGGGGAGCGCCCATGGCTATGGGGGTTCTGGGAACCTGTCGCTGGTGAATCGCCAGGGATTAAGGGTTACGAGTTCGAATCACTCTCACGCCAGACCGATTTTCGACAGACTATCGCCGTCACCGTATACGCACACGTTTACGCATACGCATACGCATACGATTATCAACGACTACTATCGACGACTACTATCGACCACCTCGACGACTACTATCGACCACCTCGACGACCATCGACGACTACCTCGACGACAACCACCGACGACCATCCCGACAACTACTATCGACGACCACTATCGACGACCATCGACGACTATCCCGACGACCATCAACTATCCCAGCATGTGCACCAGAGATGTAGCTCCCCAGTTCAGCATCGAGGGGAGTGAACTCTTTTGCTATTTCTATAATATTGTTAATATATTATCGGCCGGCCGACCATCCAAAGCGGTTTGACACCAAGTTGCGACTTTAGTGAGGACCTTTATTTTGTTATGATAAGAAAATCGTGTTTGAATTCACGTTATTGTGGGCAATGCGTGACATCCACCTGCCGTAACACAAAAAGCCCAAACACGTTTACTGTATGTAAGGTAGGACGACACATAAGGTCGGACGATACACATCTTGACTTTGTAGAGACGGTCGGTGAACGAACACTTGACTGGCACTACAACAACGCATTTACCTACATGGCGCATGTGAACTTTGACCGTACAAGACTTTCTGTCATTGTGTTTCACCTCTAATAATCTTGTGCTGAACTTGGCAATGTATTACTACTAGTCTACAGGTCGAGTATCGTCTCAATTGGGATTCCCCAGTACCAGCTGGCAACGCCCATGGCGCCGATGCTCATAGTGAACGCCATGAGAAAGTTCACGTCGTTATTGTCCAGCAAGTCCCACCCAGTCTCCGCAACCCGCGAAGGCTTGGCATCACCCATCGTGGGCTTGCGGTGCTTGTCCTCGGGGTCGTACCTCTTCTTCGAGTCGCTGGTCTCTAGAGTGTCGACGCCTGCATTCTCCTCCATCTTTGCCACGGCGCGCTTGCCCTCTCCATGAAGCGCCGCGGCCTTGACAGTGGCGCGCTTCTGGTTTTTGTCCGCGTGATCGCTTGCATCGCTGGCGAGGAGAACTTTGGTGCCGCCCTCGCCCTCCACAATCTTGCCAGTCCGCACATCTCTTACGGAACGCTGGAAGACAGCTCCGAGAACGCTATCGAGAAGACTTCCGAGGACGCCCCAGAGCGTCATTCCGAGCATAAAGGTTGATCGCTGCTGGGTCGTCCATGCGCCGAGACCGCCGCCGACCTTACCGGCGCTGTCGTCCCCACACAGGGGGAGGAATACCATGGAGGCCGTGACGATGATCATGGAACCGAGCGCGCCGGCAGCAATGCCGAGGGGTGTAACACCTCCGTTTGTTCCGCGCGGGACCTTGCGCAAGGTGGGGGATGTAATCAGGCGGGGTTCTCCTTTGGCCAGGATTCCCAGTTCAGAGCTGAACGTGTCGGCGGCGACGGCGGCGTAGTTTGCGATGATTCCGATCACGAGTAGATCGCCGCCCCATGAGAAGCAGAGTGTGCCTGAGGGGTTCGGAGTTGTCGTGTCGAGGATTGCGTCCTTCCGCTTGTTGAGTTGGTATGCATGCAGGAGGGAGAGGCAAGAGGCCATGAGCGAGTTGGCGAACACTGTGCAGATGTTAGGCCTGCTATGCCGATATACCTGGGGATTTCAATGGACCAACCTTGGACATGGGTGCGTGCTCCTTCACCTCCCGATGTGCCTCTCGAGGCCATCGTCAACTGTGCTTTGACATCGTGTTTGACCTGAAGTTGACTCAGCATTTGAAAGTCCGCTGCGCGGCAGGGGAATTGGTCGTACCTTGGTGGCCCTCGTTCCAGCAAGAAAGAAGGTGCAGAGCAGCGCGAACGGCAGATTCCACGGATGATAGGCGTGCGCGATAGCTGTAATGACGGCGGCGGCGATGCCTGCGGGGGTCAGGGACTGGTGCGACCAAGCTCGATAGACGAGGGCCAGTGTCGCCGGGAAGGCGTAAATTGCTCTCATGGTGATCGATTGCGTTGATGTCGCGATGTTGCGGGGTTTGCGACTTTTGGGTGAACTTTGGGTGGTACTGTAGAACGGGTTACCAGATTTCCAGCGTCTGGTGGGATGGGCAAGCGTTCGGGTGAAGGTGAAATCCACGTGACGTCAGCGCCGGTGAGCTCGAGGGTCGAGGTTGTCAGGAAGCTCTGGACCCCTGCCTGATTTCTCGTACCTAGCTTGCAGGTTTACCTAGGTACCTTAGCTGCATTATTGCATCAACCTCTATCCAACCACAAAGCCCTTTAAATACATAGATTGTACGATAACGACCTGCTCTCAGAATTCATCAATCGGGATACCCAGAATCACGTCTCAGTCGCGCAGCTGTCTCGCCTGTCTGCCGTGACTTGCGTGACTCACGAATACACGCCTGGGTTTAATGATTGGACATCAAGTGGTTCTATCCTCTGCACTGCATCGCTTCCTCTGGCTATGAGAAGTTTTGATGTGGGGAACCTTGGCTTTCCCTAGCTCAAGTCTGCCATATATGCACTCTTGCACTGGGTGCTGTGACAACTCCCAGTCCCCGCAGCAGCGTAAGCAGCATACAAGATTTCCTTGCACACGGTGAAGAAGGATGGGTAATTATGAGCAGATTTTGAGCCCTCAGAACACTCAATGATACGTGGACTGCAAGGCTTCACATGTATGGTCTGTTGCTGAGCTGCTGACGCCTTTTCGAGGGATTTGTGATGTGTTGGAACCATCCTTTATTATCTAAAACTTCTCTCATTACAAGTAATCCCTCTCAGAGTATGTGGCATGTCCCTCGCTCAGTCGTTGCTGGATCGACTGGATAGAATCTTCCTCGACTCAAAAGATTTTGCGATGACGATGCTTTCCATGTCACCAACGTAATGGGCTTCTCGTCAAGCAAAGAGGGGCTTGCAAAAATTGGATAGGAAGAGTCTGCTGTACCGATGTTTACTATTGAAACGTCCATGGAAAAGGCTTTGTGTGTAGGAACCCTCGAGCTACCATCGTGCACTAGCTCATCTCTGTGAACAGTCAGGTTTCAGGGACTGTAGTTGGGCTGAGGTGAGAGACCAGATGAGCTGCCTAATCTGCGTCAATTACCATCCAAGCTTTTGATGAGGGCATGTTATATTGGTCTGAAGACTGCGAAGACTGATGCTCAAGGCTCGTTGACGGGCATGGCACCGCCTACAGGCAATGACAGGTTGGTGTGACTATGTATTACGATCAAAGGCACAAAATAAACCATCTCAGTTGTCACCAACGTATCGTATCTCACTTTAGCAATAAGGCCGAAGCTCTTTGCGACAAAAGTTCGGGCTTTGTTCCCCGATAACCCCGTGGAGGATGGAGACCGAGTCCCTCCAGGAAACCCGGTGCCAGGGTCGCGCCATGCACCCAATCCTGACCAATCAGAACGAGCTTCGATGCGATTATTAGCTTCCCACGTCCCCGGAATTGGCTCCTTTTTTGCTTAGCGAGAATCGAGCTTCATGATTCATGAGGTCGAGACACGACGTCGCTCCGCCCAACTTACGTGGGATGGATTATGTATAAGGTCTCATAAGTCGCGATAGGAGAGATTGAATTCTTTTACACAAGGTCTTTTGGAGACCACTTTGGCCCGACTGCGACGGGACCATCTGGAGTTTTTTTTCACCTGCATGCGATGGCTGCCACGCGCAACGTCTCGACGAGTGCCCCTCACTCAGACATCATAGCGGCAGACGTGAGGGAAGAGCCCAAGAAGGCTGTCAAAAACTACAAGGGCTTCGTTGCCGGAGTGTTCTCTGGGATCGCCAAGCTCACAGGTCAGTCGAATCGCCTTGCAAAATTTCCCCTCAAACCTCTCAAATACTGAGACTGCGAAGTCGGCCACCCCTTCGACACAATCAAAGTCCGCCTCCAGACAACAGACGCCTCGCGCTTCAGCGGCCCGCTGCAATGCCTCGGCCAAACGTTACGGAATGAAGGCATCCCAGGTCTCTACAAGGGCGCGACCCCTCCGCTGGTGGGCTGGATGTTCATGGACTCGGTTATGCTGGGCTCGCTCACAGTCTACCGCCGCGTCGTCGCCGAGCGCCTCTTCCGCGTCGGCACCGTCGACAACCTGCCCTCATACGGCCACGGCATCGCGGGTGTCTTGGCCGGCAGCACCGTCAGCTTCATTGCGGCGCCAGTCGAGCACATCAAGGCGCGCCTGCAGATCCAGTACGCCGCCAACAAGGCCGAGCGGCTGTACAGCGGGCCCGTCGACTGCCTGCGCAAGATGTACACACATCACGGAGTGAAGGGCGTCTACCACGGCCTCAGCGCGACGCTGCTGTTTAGAGGTTTCTTCTTCTGCTGGTGGGGCAGCTACGATGTCTTTTCAAAGTACTTTCAGGAGAACACGAAGCTCAGCGCGCCGGCGGTGAATTTCTGGGCCGGAGGTTTGAGCGCACAGATCTTTTGGTTGACGAGCTACCCGTCGGACGTGATCAAGCAGCGCATCATGACGGATCCCCTTGGTGGCGGGCTCAATGACGGCACGCCCAAGTTCAGGAGGTGGAAGGATGCGGCGGCGGCAGTGTATAGAGAGACCGGGTGGAAGGGCTACTGGCGCGGATTCTTACCGTGTTTCTTGAGGGCGTTCCCGGCCAATGCCATGGCTTTGGTGGCATTCGAGGGCGTTATGCGGGCTCTACCCGAGTAGACGTGTGGGCAGTTATAGACGGGGACGTTTGTACGAGTGGCGCCGATAAACTTAGACAGCCAGCAGGATACCCAGAGTCGAAATCAGAATCGCATCTCACAGTATACATTGTTCACAATGACGAAAGCCAGGAGAGAGTGTGTGGCAGATCAACAAGCACACGTAGGTGCTAACTTTTGGTATTCCATTTTAACCTTGCCAAAATTCCAGTGCCATGCCGACCCAAGTAACCTGACCCATGCATTGAAACCGTTTACTCGTCATCCTCATCAGCCTCGTCGTTAACGACGTTGAAGAACTTGAGCTCGTAGACACCCTTGGAGGTGGAGACGACACGGAGCCAGTCACGGAGCTGCTGCTTCTTGAGGAACTTCTTGGTCCTGCGAGGGGTGGAAGACATGTCAGTCACCTGCTCTTTGGGGCGATGCCAATGCTGGTGCCAGGGAGGATAAAAAACCTACAGGTACTTGAGGTAGCGGCCGGAGAGCTCATTGTGGGCAATGATCTCAATCTTGCCCTCACCCTGCTGGGAGATCTGAACCTGGTCGCCGAGGTTGCCGACGCGACCCTCAACCTTGATCTTGTCCTGGAGGAACTTCTCGAAGGCAGCGACGTCGAAGATCTTGTCGGAGGCGGGCTGGGAAGCGTTGATGATGAACTTCTTGGTAACCTTCTGGTTCTTGCCCTTGCCGGTGCGCTTGATCGCCTGTATAAGAAGAATGACTTTAGCCTACTGTTTCACGCCGCCGCCCTCTCTTTCGAGAGGGCTGGGCCAACAGCAAAGCGGTGTCATGTACGTACTGCTTGAGGAGCCATTTTGGACGGTTGTGAAGACGCAAAGAAGTTTGATCCTGCGTTTGGTTGTAGTGGTGTGGTGAGGGAGAGAGAGATTGACAGATTGAGATGGCGCTGGATACTTCACGAACTTTTTTCCCCAATTCAAAAGTGGATTTCGGTTGTGGGTGAGAAAAACTGACCGAGAAATTCTAGGGCAACGGATCAATGTTTAATCCGTAACATGGATCTCACCACCTACCCCCTGCACCCCGTTGTGCTCAGCGATCTCGCTGGTGGTCTGAGCGTCTGCGCTCCAATGAAGAGCGAGTCGCGTATTTTGAGGAAATGGGAATCAACTTGTGTTTTTAAAAGGTTCATTTTCCAATCGGAGTTTCCTTCAAAAAGGCATCATTTAACTTAAGGCGTAGACATGAACCTAAATGTTGTTCAAGGCAAAAGGTAGGTACTAAAGTACGGCGGGCGGTGGGCACTTTCCTCTCGGCGGCAGGAGCCTGGAAGTGGCTGCTGCGGCGATGTGCGGCCTACCATTTGCGCTGATCGGTGGTCGATACCAATTGCCTAGGTGGTGAATCAGGTACCTCTCCTCTGCACTATATTCTTCCCTGGCGCCCTTGGTTGACAACATTGGCAGGGCGCGCCCCTGAGCAATGTCGTCAATGATTCAACCTTCATCGTACAGGCACTGACGGTTGATCGTCAATGGCTAGGGTTTCCTGCCTGAAATATCCTGCCTAAAACCCCCACGCAGGAGAGCCCATGCATGAGTGCATCATGGGAGCAATTCGCGAAATAGTCGCTTCTTTCTCTCATTGGTGGACTCGGATGCGGCTTCAATCTGGGCACGATTGCGGACCAGTGTTTACGAGCCAGTAGGGTTTAGCATAGGGGTTGATTTCACAAGTGCCTGAACTTCTCGTGAATGAATTGTTCTACTTCAATTATCTCGTGACGCGCATGATTGCTAACACTTGGGTTGTTTGTTTCAGGTAGCCTACGGCGAGGTGTCTCCTGAAGAATTGGCCCTCAAGATGCGCAGCATTAACCAATTCCGATCCACCCTTTTCATGCTTCTCAAGTCTTTCAAGTCGTCGTAACGGCATTGCGCAGCGCAACAAATCCGACGACTTCTTCGAGATTAGGTATTTTCATCAACAGGTTCATCTAAAGATAGCAAATGCTGTATACGAAGGGAGTGCGCAAACGCCGACGCATTTTGGACAACGAATTAGCTCGCCATGCCCAGATGTGATTCATGTACCAAGTGGGTAGGTCACAACGTCATTCCAAGTCAACGAAGTCGATCTCCCATAGTTCCATCTTCTCTTATGATTCGTAATATGCTACATTGCTAAGCTATGGAGTCAAGTGACTAATGATACGACGCTAAGGCTACCAGAATAACAACGCATTCATATCTACTGGCAGGATCTCATCAAGAAACATGAGTTACAGGCGAACCATGTCTACTGTCGTCCCAGAACATTCGTCTTATTTTGAAGCCATTTTGCCACTTCAGGGTCCGAAACCAATAGCAAGACAAGGTGTAGCCCTCAAATCAGTCTGCCAAAAGTCATGGTCAAATGCCATCAACCTACTTGTTCAAGTTAGCTCGCCGAAGGTCAACGTAAGGCGCATATTCCTGTCGTGACATGCCACAGTATGCAATGGGTACGAGACGGCCGGGAATCTTCAAGTCCGATTCCTGCCGGATGATGGATGGAGATGGATGACTGGTTCTCGGTTGATGATGCCCGGAGGAACACGGATTTGTTAGGGAGCCCTGGCCGTTCGTGCACGGTTGGGGCGTGCGATCCCTGATTAATGTCTGAGGCATATATGCATAGGGCTGAACGATTGGACGGGATACGTACCGAAACGGACCCCACGTTGATCTTCCAACTCCCCTCCTTCATCAAGTAAGGTACCTATCTACCCTCTGAGTCGCAATACCAGCCAAATTTCGTCTGGATCGCGTTTTTTTTGCCCAAGCACTTTCCATTGTCACTCAATGCTACCAGTTAGGCATCCAGTCTCGTGGCTGGACCTCGCGCAGGGTAGCCTGTTCTCGTGGCAGGGGTGTGCGCCAATGATAGCCACGAATGGCGCGTCGTCCATTTCCACTCCAGTCTCTGTCGATACCAGGTGGCCAGGATCCAATCGTTTGAGCCGTTGCGGCAATGTTACTTTAGCTGCCGTTACATTACTGTACAACCCTGATTTCTCACAGCGTTGAACTTGTTTCATCCCCCGGATGAGGCTCGGTGAGGTGGAGGTATTTCGCCGTGAAGGCCGAGCTGTAACCTCCCATTTGATGGTGAAAATCCAAGGCGGAGACTCTCATACCACACCAACTTGCAAGGCGCAGTCCATCCATTGGGGCATCATTTCGAGCATGCAGGCGGACTCAGTCATCTGCCGTGGGTGTCAAGTCCAACCTAGGGACCATCGTTTCTTGCTCACATGCCCGGCCTCAGCCCACCCACCCAGACCTGCCTAGCAAACGATGATGTTTATGCAAGCTACGGAACCGGGCTCGCCACCTCGAACTTGTCTTTCCTCTCGCGGGATACTTGTTTCTTGTTGTAATCGGAGCACAAACATCAAGATTCGATTCACCGAGTCCGGACCCCGTCTTCGTCCAAGGACAACATAAGCATGAAGTTCAATATGGCCGAGAAGCGATGACAAACTTTCACAAACAAAAATTGGCATTCGTACCAAGCTCGGACGGATACGAGATGTCTCTGATTCCCGCAGCTGTGCCGCAGCGGGATGAGATCAACCGTCCTGCAGCCCAGTTATCTGGGACATCGGTTCAGGGCACTGTGCCTCTCCTCACGCAGCCAGGAACCCTTAGAGTGTGGGATACGGCAGGTTGAGCGTCTCTCAAAGCGTTTGGATCGGGTACCGCTTGTGATGGAGCGGTTGGGAGGTTGACCTCTACCTCCAACGGAGTGGTTTGCTTTCCGTTAGCCTAACCATACTCTGCCCGCTGCCTTCACCGGTATGCAAGTCAGCAGACGTCACCTTCATTACGCTTCCAAGTTCCAAGGTGAAATGAATACAAAGTCGGACCCCACCACTATCTAGAATGCTCTACATGTATATTCGTTCTCTTGGCTTACAATGTCCATAGAGAATCGTCTCCTGTACACGTCAACAACCGGAACCCGATCGAACTCGAGAGTTGACCTGTCGCCGCTGGAGTTCTCGCTTTAGACGCGGGATTGGCCACAGCGTTGCTCGTATGAACTCGGCCATGTCGTTGCCTTGCGTCAAAACAGCCAGTCGTATTCCATACACGTCTTTGAGTCACTTCGCACATTCTCTAGTGGTGTGGTCTTCGCATCGGCAGTCCCCGTCGACTGCTATGGCATTTCCTTGACGAGGATAACATGCTTAAGGTAAGTATGATTTCGAATTTCAGCAGTGGTGAAACATAAATTACAAAATCTGGACGGATCCATAATCTTGAACCTAACAACTCTGAGTAGGCTTTCTCTGCTATACACGCTGCATACCACAGTCATGATGAGAATCGCCATCGTAGGGGCTGGTGGTTTCGCAGCCATCCTTGCCCATCACATCACGCAAACAGCGAATCCTGTGATCATTCTGTCAAGAGAAGTAAGAAAGTCGTGTGAGTGAGTGAGTGAGTGAAGAATATGGGACTGAGGAATATCGCAGTCAAAACCAGAATTAGAGCAACGCTACGACTGTCAAGTTGCCGTAGTAGACTACGACGACGCCGAAACTCTTCGATTTGCCCTCCAGGGTATCGATCTCGTCATCTCAACAATACGCGGACAGGAGCAAATCAACGTCATCCATGCCGCGCGCCACGCCCGCGTCCGTCTCTTCGTTCCAGCGGAATTCGAGGGCTCGATATCTCATCGCCCATCCAGTGACGATCCCCTCGACTACGGCTCTTCCGAAGCCATCGAGCTACTGAAACATTGCGCCAGCTCCAAGTCACGCAAGATGGAATACACGGTCTTCTCCTGCGGTATCCTATACGAGCGCTTCGCACCGGGCGGCCTGGCAGAGTATGGCATGGGAGCCCGCGCTACAATCGGGAGCCAAGGGGTCTACCTTGTCGACGTTGGTAACGCTTCTGCAGACATTGTTGAGACGAACAGCGCTGGACGACCCGTCCATGTCTGCATGACCTCCGTCGCCGACGTGGCTCGGTTTATTGCAGCGGCCATCGAGCTGGGTCCTGGGTCGTGGCCCCGGGAGTTCAAGATGAGAGGGGACAGAATGTCGGTTCGTGACGTATTTGCAAAATGCAGCAGCGTCAGAGGTGGTAAGTGCACTTTTTTACTCTCTACGTGGGAGGGCATATCGAGACTATGCGGACTAATGAAACGACAGTGGCGTTTACCTTGCGAACTCGAAAGTACTCCAAGCTCCAGAGCGAGCTGACACACTATGAACAACGACAGAACTGGAATCAGTGGTGGAATATCCAGCGTCTGATAGCGACGGCGGATGGCCGATATGACTTTCGTCAAGCCAATCTTAATGAAGCCGTCGACTTCCGTCCTATCAGTTTCAGGGCGTGGTTAGAAACCAACTGGGGCCCAGGATCATAGATAACAATACTGCTCTTCGCTTCGCGTCGGATCAGGAGGCATTCCCTGGCCTACTTACACTCATAGTCCATTTTCTCACTGTGTACCAAGCAAAGCTATCTCTTTTTCAATCTTACTACACTCAGGTTGTCACATGTCACTTAGTTTCGGCAAGCAAAGCTACATGTACCTGAACTAGATCGAAGGAACGTACGCTATGATTGCAGACTGTTTTCGAACCACCGAGTCTCTGGCTCCTATATTGGTAGCATCGCAGTTGTTTCTCAATGGCTCCATTTGGCTCAATAGTTCAACGATTTCCCCGTTTCATCTTCATCGCACTCATGACGAGCTATCTCGGGAGCAGAAGTGCCATTTCAAAGTTCTGGCAATCGAGAAAACACAGAGATGATCCTGCTGAAGGGCGGCCTCTGCGGACCATTGAGATGATAGCATGCAGTGAATCGGGAGGGTATCATCGCAGGAATGCATGCATCCTTCGACCCAAATAGGGTTCAACCCCCGACCTGAAGCCAAGGCAAAACGTAGTTGAACCTATTACCTACCTGGACACCGCGTCTGCATTTCCGAAAAAGACGCTTCAGCCTCGAGATTAGGATCGGCCGGGAGATGCAGCCGGTCCCAAGTGCCAGGTAGCCTTCCCAGCACCCTCACCCTGTAGCCTGCGTCTTTTCCCAAGATCCCGGATTTGCTGATTGCTGACGCCTTACCCTCTTTGCGAGCAACTCAACTCCGACGGCGCGGTAACTGCTTCCAATTGGCCACCGTCGGTCCCTTCCCGTCACACTGCATTCGTTCCTAATATGCCGGGGACACAGTCCCCCGGTTGCGTTACGGTTACCCAGAAGCGGCAGGTTGGCCGCGCGCTCGGTGGTTTTGAACCACATAGGCGCGGTGTATCGGTATGCCTCGGGTCCCTTTGCACCAAATCGCCACCTGACGACGGTCTACAACATCGTCTACCCCTGAACTGCCGACATCACACCGAAATAGCTGAAAAAATAACACTTTGAAATAATGATCTTGAAGGCTAACGTAGGCCGCCAGAGGACCCCTTTTTGGGGAGAATGTAGTCTAACCACACCCTCGGTTCTTTGAACAACAACCCCTCCCCTTTCTTTCCTGTTTCTCCCACACCAGAGTCGCGTTGAATGCCCTTTTATCCGCGGTGTTGAATGCAAACCTTCCGTTTAAACCACACCCAATAGCCGTGGTGCTCTGTTGAAAAATTCCATTGTTTCCATACCGGTTCGCCCGTGTCTAATCCCGGTTATCCGCACGCTTTCAGACGCCTTCCCCGCGACCACCCCCACGCGCCGCGCCATCTTGATTGTTGATTGTTGAATAGAGTACCTCGTCCGGGTAACATCACAGTCACTGGCACTTGCCACCCAAAAGAAAAAAAATTCGCTCCCCTCTCACGCCTTGTCCGCCTCGTCACCAAACTCATCCACGACCCAAAGGCAGAACTTCTCCCACTCGGTCTCCCACTGCTTGAGCCTCTGCGCCTTGACGCCCGAGCCCAGGCTCGCTTGCTTGATGCCCTCGGTCCACTCCGCGGGCGTCTCGTCCTCAAAGGCGGACCACCGCACGCTGTTCTCGGCCATGGAGCCCAGGCCGAGCAGGCCGACGTTCTCCCACCCCTGTAGCGCCTGCCAGTAGTCGTGCGACATGCCCGCCGTGTCCTGGCCCAGCATGGCCGGGTCATCGTTGCACAGGGCGCAGGAGACGCCGCGGGACAGCAGGGCCGGCAGCGGGTGCGACATGATGGAGCCGCAGAGGCGGAGGACCTCGTTGCTGATGGGGCACGACTCGACGAGGATGCGCTTCTCCTTGACCATGTCGATGAGGAGCGGGTGCTTGTAGAGCGAGAAGCCATGGCCGATGCGCCGCGTGCCGAGGAGGATCGCGTCAAAGAGGTTCTGGTCCGTCTCGTCGCCGTCGCCGAGCGTCTCGCCGGCGTGGAAGAAGAAGGGGAGGCTGACGCCTTCCTGCGCGCACTGCTTGCGGAACCAGAAGAGCTCCGGGAGGAGGTCGCGGAGGGGCCGGCCGAGGTCTTCCTGGCCGACGAGGTCGTAGCCGGCGATGAGGTGCGGCCAGGCCATCTTGGTGGTGATGCAGTTGTCCATGCTCTCGATGATGTCGCGCACGGGCAGCTGGCGGATGGTGGTCCAGATGGTGCGGAAGCCCCAGAAGGCGGCGTGGGCGGGGTCGGACTTGAAGAGGGCGAGCTCTTCCTCCATTACTTGGAACATGTGGTTGTAGTCCTTTTCCGGTTCTTCTTGCTGGTCGCGGCAGTAGTTGAGCGGCCAAGTGAATCTGTCTGGGATCAGTACATTTTCTTCGTTGTGCAAGAGTGATAATTGGGCGTTTTCACCTCAGCTCGATCCAATAGATGCCGTCTGCCAATAGCGACGCCATCAACCTCTGGAGGAAAGCACGGAAAATTGGTTCGTAGTGAATAATGGTGTTGATGACTCCGAAGCACGAGGCGAACTTGCGCCAAACTGCGTCAATGCCATGATGCTGCTCCATGTTGTCCGTCAGGGTGATTGTGCAACGCGCCTTGAGCCACTTCAGGAACCCCGTCCTTCCGCCATCGGGGAACTCATCTGCTGCCTTGGTCAACAGGCGAAACTCGCCGGGGACATAGTCATCCTCCCAGACGGGACGTTGACTGGTCTCTGCCTTCTTGTATCTGAAGTGTACGCCACCGGTAGACTTCGCTGCGTCGTTGGACAAGGGCACATCTGCAGCAAAGTGAATGCCAGGGGTCTTTAAAAGAACATCGAACAGGTAGTCAAAATCAACCATGGCGTCCAGGTGGGCGTGGAGAAGCGAGCCCTTTGGCATCTTTTGCACGATGCGCCACAGCCGGGTCGTCTCGAGGCGCTGCTTCGCGAGCGTGAACATCATACCCGGAAAGGGTGCCAAGCCCTCCGTCGTAGCGAGGTCCTCCTCCGTCTGGGCATTCCATATCGTCCGCTTCTCCTGGTCTCGGATACGGGAGACAATGTCAGCTGCGCGACGGGCGATTGGAGAGGCAGCGGCTTTGAATGATGCGTCGGCGCGGCTCTTTTGCTCCTGGGCGATGAGAGCATCGCGGCCGTTGATGTACTGTGTGATGAATGGATCAGAGACGGATGGAATGTCTTGGCGGATCTCCTCCCAATCTTCATTCGTGAGAGACATGGTGAGTGGATAGCGCGGGAGCGCGGGGTTGTTGCGAGGAGGTGAGAGAGAGGGTGAGACAGAGAGAGAGAGAGAGAGAAGGCGTTGGAGGACAGCGGGATTGAGCTTTATGAGATCTCGTGAAGGTGCCGAAAATGTGGACTCGGTGTCGGCGAGATAGGCAGGCATCCGTTGCGTTCCCGGTCGGTCGGCTCCGGTGTGATTATGGAGGGGTTCTTGAGTCACCGGCGGTTTACGATGGAATTAGGCGGTCTGCGATGACTGCGGGGTTGCAGTGGCCAATGCACGAAGAAACCAGTGACGGGCCCACTCCGGACTCAGCGGCGCCGAAGCCGGGCAAGTTCCCGGAACGCCGACCGATGGTTCAAGCTGATTGTCCGCTCTACGCCCAACAAAATGGGCTCGGCAGGCGGGAAGAAATCATTTCAAACTGCTCTCGTATTGATATTGATTGTGATTTTCCATGCTACATAGCGAGAGGTGCATCCCTCTCCCCATCGTCAATTCACAGTCATGGCATGTCCTTGATGTTCACAAAGCACACTATTTTCGTCCGGTCACGAATATACACCTGTAAGCGGGCGAGCTAGAGGCAATACACGAAATCGTCACGGCCGCCGATTGCTTCTTGAGTAACGTCGACATCAGATTGAGCATAGCCATTCAAGAAATAACTTCAGTATTACAAAGCTGTGCAATTTAAATCTTAAACTAGGCCGAAACCTATGATTTTGAACGGGAGTGCATCGAAAAGTGAGACTGGCCAGCCTTTCGCAATATCTTTGAAGGTGCGCCGACTGAGACTTCGCAATGGTAGTATTCACCTGGCTGCTGGATCTCAAAATACCACCAGTGGTGTCAGTAGCATCTGAATTTCACCTAGCGGGCGAGAGAAGAGCTGGGTTGATCTACAACAGCCCAGTTGCGATAAAAGAAAGACTGGTACAACGATGCTTTCTGATCGGGGGGGCTTCGTTGAGGCTTTCTCACGGGCAAGACAAGGACGGGGGCAAACCGTCCAAAATGCAACACCATCGTCAAGCTCCGCTGCGGTACTCGTGTTTCGTACCGGCCAATATATCAGCTCGAAAACATCGCGAGATGAGCAACAGAACATATCCCCAAATACTGCTCTTATTTGGCCTGGTGACCTATCCAGAGAGCGGCTTGCTATGGCAGGGGGTGTCTGAAAGACGCGAGGCACGGCTTCTTCGGTTCTTGCGAGGCCTCACACCGGTGAACTGAATCGGATTGTTGTACTGGGGATATCCATACGCTTGTAGTAGATGAAAGAGGCATTCTAGCAAGCCGCTTTGTTTGTACGGTCTCTACCTCGACTGTACGTACCACCATGTAGCTCTGCGTACAGGCGACATCCGCGCGGATGGCTACTTCTCAGGTTCGGCATCTGCCCGCTCGACCTCGAGACGTGCCCCTGCTTCTAGACGTTAGAAGGTCTATCGTTACGCCGTACGGTTCCTTCACTCTTTGTTGAGGAAATGAGATACATGACTGCTGCAACAGTCGGTTGAACAGAAAACATTTTTGTCGATTATAGTAGGGTATCTAGTCGTTAAACCCCATTTTCGTAGTTGCAGCCCCGTCCAGGCAAGCTCGTCTCTGACACTGGCTTCGCCTTTTGAGATTTCCTCACAGTTGTCACAGTGCTCATCCGGCCTCGTGCCCACCAGCACCCCTGGTCATCCACCATCTACCCAAACTCTCCCCCCCCCTAGCCCTCCCAAAGCTCTCTCTCTCCCCTCCGCGTATCTTCCCTGTCAAACCAAATAGCCCTCCCCAGACGCAGAAGACGCATAAGAAGGGGAAAAGGGGGGGGGGGGGGGGGCCCCCCCCCCCCCCCCTTTCAAAAAAAAAAAAAAACATCCTACCCCCCCCCCCCCCCCCCCCCACCCCCCCCCCGCCACAAAGACCCACAAGAGAGGGGAAAAGGGGGGGGGGGGGGAGAAGCCCTCGCCACCTCTTTCAAGAAAAAAAAAAAAGATCTTAGCCGTACTTCCGGCTACCCCCCTTCTGCGCCTGCGTCCCCTTCTCATCCTTCTTCGTCTTCTTTCCCTTGCCAATGAGCTCCAGGTGACCCGCCCTCTCGCCCAGCAGCTTCTCCGTCCGCGACGTCAGGCCCGCGGCCATCTTCTTCTGCATCTTGTCCGCCGAGCTGTGGGCTTTTGCCTTTTGCGGTTTCGCCACGCGCGAGGTGTTCTTGAGCTGCTTGTGTTTGGGTTTGCCGGTCGGCGCGGGCCGCGATGCGGATTTTACGCCGCCTTGTGCCATTTCTTTTCCCTTTTCCTTTCCTTCTTGCTTGCTTTTCGGATGGGACTTTTCTGTTCGGGTTCGCGTCGTATGGGGATCGTGCGGTTCCGGGTGGTTTGAATTTGGTTTCTTCGTTTGATGGGAAAAGTGACCTTGTGGTTTGCAGAAGGGGAAAAAGAGTTTGGCGGAACTCGAAGGCGATTTCGATCGTTTCTTTAGTACCGTCGGTTCTTCAAGTCTGAATCCACGTTGGGGGACCGCGGATGTAATCTTTGCGTCGAGCTTTTCCGGCCTCGAAATCAATTCAACTCGGGCGACGTTGAAGCAGGCAAAAGAGACAAGTTCTGCGAGGGCGATGGAACGAAACGAACAAACCCAAAGAAAATTTCAGTGGGTCACCGCCCGCGCTTATCGCTCACCGACGGGGACACACACCGACTGGACCCCCGCCACCCCGCCTCATTTTCCACCTCTGCACCCTGGAAAAGATACGTACCTCCCTTTTGCCTTTCGCATCCCGAAAGATGAGCATCGTATCAATACCTCTCACATTTCAGCCAAAACCACTAATCAGAAAATCATTCTACAATCTAATTCTAGCCCGAAGTGAAAGAAACTCCAGTCTAAACCTGATACAAGTACAATCTAGATATTATACAAAAACATTACAATCTAGGTTGGGTCATGCAGGTAGGTACATAAGAAAAACAAAAGAATAGACGATAGTACAGCCATGCATCATACAACCGTCACCCGCGCAATATAATACACCCAACCAACCAGCCTATTCTTCGAAAACACCCTCACACGCCAGGTAGAAAGGAGAATCCCTTTTTTTTCTTTCCAGAAAATGGCACACTCTTACGCCTGAGCCTCAGCCTCGGCCTTCTTAATCCTCTGCCAAAGCTGGCCCAGGAACGCGGCATCCACCGCCGGGCACTTCTCATCGAGCCCGGGCACCAGGTTCTCCAACAGCGCCGATGTCTTGCTGTTATCGAGCGAGAACATGACATAGCCAGTCGCGAGGTACTCCTTGAGCACCGTGTTCCTCACGGCCGCCTCGTCCGCGTTGCCCTTGTCCATCGACGTGAGCCACTCGTCGAGCGAGACGACCTCGCCGCGTTTGCCGTCGGGCCGCAGCGTCGCCACAATCTCGGGCAGCTCAGCCAACTTGAGGGGCGAGTGGTTGCCAATGTGGTAGATGTGGGGCTTGTTGTAGTAGTTGGCAGCGGTGGTGGTAAGCGCCTCCTTTTCTGAAGTCAGTGCGAGGAAGCCCTGGGCCAGGTAGTCCACGGGGATGACGTCGACCGCGAAGCCGGGCTGCTGGGGCTGGCCTATCTGCGGGATTTTGGCGGTCTCGATCATACCGAGGATCATGCGGAGAGTGAACTCGTCGGCCGGGTCCAGGTTGCCGTTGTGAGAAGAGCCCGTGACGGCAGAGGCGCGGGTGATGGTTATCGGGAAACCCCGGGATGCGGCGTGGCACAGGAGGTTCTCGGCGACCCAGCGGGACTTGAAGTAGCCAAACTCATCTTCGGTTGGCGGCTGGAAGTGGGACATCTCCTCCTCGGCCGTGACGTACTCGGTACGGGTGCGCTTAGATTGAGACCAAGACTGCAGGTGTGCGACGGACCAGGTGCTGAGGTAGTGGATCTCGGACAGGTGGTCACCTGTGCCGGCGAGACGGATGAGATCAAAGATCGGAGAGACATTGACAGGCTTCAAGAAGGAGTATGTCTTGAGAAGCGAGACGTGGCCGCCCAAGTGGTAGATTGCTTCCACGGTCTGGCCCAGGACACGGAAGGCCGACTTGCTGAGGCCGAAGCTAGGCTGCGAGAGGGTGCCGGGAACAATCTTGATGCGATCGACAACGTCCTTCTCGGTCAAGACGACTCCCTTTTTGCTGTAATCATTGATGAGACCGTACTTGGCCAGCTCGCTCACGACGACAAAAGTCTCGATCTGCTCCATTGATCCGAGTAGGTAGACGGTGGCATTCGGCTTGTTGGTCAGGATCTCAGCCAGCAAGTGCAATCCGATGAAAGACTCGCCGCCGGTGATTAGAAACTTGGAGAGCTCATCGCGGTCGACGCGCGGCGCTCCGTACCGCGGGATGTAGCGGCCGTCGTTGGGAAGCTTGGTCTCGACGTTCCAGCTGATGACGTTTTCAAACCCCGCCTTGCCGCCAGAACCGTCGCCCTTGTTGCGGCGGATGAAGGCGCAGACAGCTGCTGCGGTGGGCTCCTTGATCATCTGGGGCAGAGTGGGCGCGATCTTGTACTGCTTCTTGATCTTGGCCTGAAGACGGACGAGGAGGATCGAGTGACCGCCCCTCTGGAAGAAGTTGTCGTTTACGTCCGAATACTTATCTCCCAGAATACCGCGGAAGAGCCCCATGACGGAGGCCTCGAGGTCGCCAGCACCGGGAGAAGTACCGCTGGCTGCACCGGTAGTCTTGGCAGTAGTAGCAATTGTCGGGTAGAGAAGCTCAAGGTCCCTGGTGAGGAGGTTGCGGCGCTCGACCTTTCCGCCGATGGTCACAGGCAGCTTGGTCAAGAAGTTGTAGGCGTTGGGGAGCATGTAGTCTGCAAAGTGTGTTAGCTTGCATTCAATCAAAAAGGTTGTCGGGTGATATACCGTTGAGATGGGGCTTGATCTTGCGGTGAATGGTCGAGACGAAGCCCTGTTTCTCGGCTGCGGTAAGTGCCTTCTTGGGCACCACGTAGGCGATCAGTTGAAGGTCCTCCTGGCCGGCCTCGACGGTGCGAGCAATGACAGCGATATCAACGAGCTGCGACTGCGACTCCTGGAAGATGCGCTGCTCGACCTCACCAAGATCAACACGGAAGCCACGGAGTTTGATCTGCTTGTCGCCGGCAATGCGACCATGGAATTCAAGCTGCTTGTCGGAAGTGCGGAAGCTGCCACGGTCTCCAGTCTTGAACATTCTAGTCCAGCCTCGCTTGCGGTCCTCAATGCTGGCGAAGGGGTTCTCGACAAAGGACTTGGTGTTGATCTCGGGGCGGTTGAGATATCCAGCACCAACTTGGGAGCCACCTACGACCAGTTCACCAACCATGCCTGCGGGGAGAGGATTGCCTTTGGTGTCGAGAATGTAGTGGCGGCAGTTGTCCATGGGAAAGCCAATGGGCAGGCTGACTTCGCCATCGGCGGGGTACTCAATCTTGGCGATGGAAGTTTGGACAATGAGCTCTGATGGGGACCAGGTATTGCTATGAATCAGTTAGCCCCAGGATTTGAGGTGCTCGCAGCGAAGACTACTCTACTTACTATAAGGTCGCAGGGGTCTTCAGATTGTAGAAGCTGCGCGCCACGCGGACGGGCAATCTCTCTCCCGCAAAGTAAGCGACTCGGTAGTTGTTGCACTTCTTGAGCGCCTCGGTGTTGAGGTCGAGCAGGAGGGCGAACTGAGTCGGGGTGAAGTAGGTGGTTGTGACGCCCTCGGTCGCCATGAATGAAGCAAGACCATGAGGATCTTTGCGAGTTTCCCACGCCGCAATCAGGCAGGTTGCTCCAGCCGTAAGGGCGGAATAGGTTTGCACAATCGAGAGATCGAAAGACATGGAAGACTGGTGCAGAAACCTATCCCTGGAAGTGAAGCAGTAGTCCTTGTTCAGGGTCGCAAGCATCTGATGGGTATTCTCCTCGGTCAAGAGGACTCCCTTCGGCGTACCGGTGCTTCCCTGCAGATTTCATTAGTTCCCTCTGCCACATAATAAAGAACTGAAACCTCAGCTCACAGAAGTGTAGATCATGTAGAAAGGATCCTCAGCCTGGCGAGGGCTGAGCTGCGTGGCGGTATGAGCAGCACCCACGGCTTCGGTGATCCTGATCACCTTGGGGGCAACGACGGCCTTGGAAATGAGGTCACTGGCTAGGGACTCGGCACCAGGGCCAACGAGTAGTACCCGGCTACCAGCATCCGAGATCATGAATGAAAGCCGATCTTGGGCAAAGTCGGTGTCGAGAGCGACGTAGCAGCTTCTAGTCATGAGAGCCGCAATCTGACCGACAATGGCATCGACACCAGGAAGAGCGAGCAATGCGATGCGATCACCGGGCTTGACGCCTGCTTGAAGAAGCTCGGAGGCCACGCTGGTCGCGTCTTGGATCAGTTGCTTGTAGGTGATGCTATAGCCGTCAGACGTCTTGATCGCGGTGTTCTGGGGATGCTCGAGTGCCATTTGGGAGATTTTGTCCTTTATTTAAAAGTATTAGCTAAATACTTTGTAGGTCATAGGACACGCTTATTTCCGTACCAACACGCTTTGTCCCTCCCACTGGTTCTCGCGAGTCTCAGTATTCCAAAACTCGTTCGCCAACGTCTTGAGCTCAATCTCGCCACACATGCCGACCTCCTCGATTGGCTGGCGATGGTCCTTGATACAACCAGACAGGAAGGTGAGAAAGTTGTCCAAGAAGCGCTCCATGTCTGCTTCACTGTAGAGCGCGGTAGAGTACTCGATGCGCAAGTCCAGAGCGTGGTCAGACGTCTCGAGTGCCTCGAGCTGCATGTCTGCCGCGGTTGGAATGTCGTCCGTCACCATACTGTTAATCTGGAAGTCGGAGGTAGAGTATGTAGGGGTTGGGCCGTGGATCTATACAATGTTAGCAAGAAGGAAGAGACTCGATGGCACAGAGTTCAACTAACCTGGTAGTTGACAGCGATCTGGCCAACGGGCATGTGGCTGGGGGTCTTCTTCGCGCCCAAAATATCGACGACAGTGTCGAAGGGAACACCAGAGTGGGCCAAGCTCTCCAGAGCTCGCTGCTTGCAGTTGGCAAAGAGCTGATCAAAGGTTGCTCCCTCGCAGTCATCCTCAACTCGGATGGGAACCAAGTTGACAAAGAATCCGTTGATATCTTCAGCATCAGTGTGGGGCCTGTTGCCATCCACCATGAGCAGCACCAAGTCCTTCTCTTGAGTGTAGCGGAAGAGGAACGCTCTGAAGGCAGCGAGGATGAAGTGGAACGGAGTTCCGTTGGCCTGTGCGGCGAGACGCTTCATGCGAGCAAACAACTTGGAGTTCAAGTTGGTCTTGAGGGCCAGTCGGCGCGGGTCAGATCGCTGAGGGCGTTCACACTTGGCGAAGGGCAGCAGCTTGCTGGCCTGGGGTATGCCAGCAAGGCGCTCCTTCCACCAGTCAAGATCAGGTCTCATGAGATCAGAGGCGAGACGGGCATTGCTGTCAAACTTTAGTTACCTCTCAAGCTCTATAAGATACGAGAACGACTTACTGCCAGATTGAGAAGTCGACGTAGGAGAACGCGGGCGAGGGGACAGTTGAGAGGTCCTTGCCTTGAACAGTGGCATCGTAGAGGGACACAAACTGGCTCATCATGCCCTTCATGCTACCTCTGTCAATAGAGATGTGGTGGATCATGCAGATGAAGGCCCAGTCGTCCTCGGAGAGCTTGGCCAGCGAGAAGCTGGAAACCTCGCCCTGTATGTTTGTTAGCGCCACTCAACACCATCGATTTCTGTAGGACATACCTCTTCGACGTTCATCTCGATCTTGCGGTTGTACTTGACAAACTCTTCCAGCGCCTGCTCGGGGTCGGCCTCACGAGAGAGATCGCGGAAGGAGACATCGACATCAAAGTCCTCGAGAATCTCCTGTTGGGCAAACTCGTCACCCTCGAAGTAGCTGGTGCGCATGGATGGGTTGCGAGAAACAAGCTCGTACATGGTAGTGCGAAGTGCGGCCAAGTTCGGTCTTCCCTTGATCTTCATGACGATGGGCAGATTGAGGAAGGACTTGTCCTCCAGGAACGAGTGCACGAACCAGAGACGAGACTGGAAGGTAGACAGGGCGATCGCAGTACCAGCGGAAGTCTTGGTCTTTGTCATCTCTCCAGAGGCCATGGCAGATGTCTCTGCAGACTTCTCTGTGCTCTCGGCATCGGCACCCTTGCTCTTCTCCACCTTGGCATCGGCAGGACCGGCCTCCTTGGCAGCGGAGGTGAGAACGATCATCTTGGCAGCCTTTTGAACGAGAGCGGTGATGCTGGCGGCGCCCAGAATGTCGAAGAGGGCGATGTCGACCTGGATCTCCTTGCGGAAATGCTTTCTAAACTCGACAGCCACGATTGAGTCCAGACCATAGGCAGACAGGGGGTTGGAAGGAATGATCGACTCCTTGGGGGTGGCAAGAACTTGGGCGATCTTGTCGAGGAAGTTGTCGAGAACAATCTCAGTCCGCTTCTCGGGATCAGCCTCCTCGCGTAGCATCGCCATGACGTTCTTCTGGCTCTTTCCAGCTGCTCCGGAGCCACCAAAGTCGTGGTTGGAGTACAGATTCTTCAGAAGAGGCTTGACAGCCCAGTAGACGTCGGGCTTGATGAGACCAACTCCGGTCATGATCTGGTGGGCATCGACACCGCGAGCCGTGATCTTGACGTTGCGGTCTCCCTTGACAGCCTCCTCGAGCTGGTAGAGGAGTTCCTCCTCGTTGATAGGGTCCATGCCCAAGCGCTCCATGATCTTGGCAAGTGCGGCGTTCTCACTCACTACACCGACACCGGAGACGGCTCCCACGTTCATGGTAGTACCGGCAAGACCCATCTCGCGACGGTGGCGCATGAAAGCGTCAAGGAAGCTGTTAGCCGCCGAGTAGTTGGCTTGAGCCTTGGAGCCAAGGACCGTAGCAACGGAAGAGAAGCACACAAAGAAGTCGAGATCGACACCAAGGGAGGCCTCGTGCAAGTTCTTTGCACCGAGAACCTTGGGTTCAACACAGCGCTTCCACTGCGAGTAGCTCATAGTCTCAAGAGGAACATCCTGCAGAACCATGGCGGCCTGGAAGATACCCCCGAGGTTGCTGATACCCTCCACGCAAGCGCGCACGTCGGTAAGCTTAGCAACGTTGCCGCGGTAGACGGTGGCCTCGATACCACGCTCGACCAGCCAGTCGACAGTCGCCTGAGCCTCTGGCTTGTCGGCACCAGATCGAGAAAGGAAAGCGAGCTTGGTAGCTCCCTTGCGAACCATCCATTGCGCAAGCGTTCGTCCAAGACCACCGAGACCACCAACAAGGAGGTAGGTCTTCTCGGGGCTGAAGAGCATGGTGTTGCGGAAGCTTGTGGGCATGACGGGAACCATGTCATCCTTGGAAGGGCACAAGACAATCTTGCCGGCGTGCTTGCCCATCTGCAAAAGACGGAAACCCTTGATGACATCCTGGTAAGAGACTTCCAGGATGGCAGGCAACTTGATTTCTCCCTTGTTCACCAGCTCGCAGCACTCGCTGAAAACGCGGGCGCCAAGTGACTTGTTTCTCTCGAACATGGTGATGAGATCCACCGAGGCAAACATGACGTTCTTGCGGTAGGGAGACATGTCGAGCTTGGTGTTCTCGTGAATGTCGCGCTTTCCAATCTCGATGAAGCGACCGAAGGCGTTGAGGCAGCCCCATGTTTCCTTGAGGAGGTTGCCTGCGAGAGAGTTGAGGACGACATCAACACCCTTGCCATCTGTGGCGCGCATGACACCAGCTGCGAACGTGTCGTCACGCGAGGAGAACATGCAGTCCTCGCTGATCCCGTATATCTCCTTCATGAGCTGGCGCTTGGCAGGAGATCCGACCGTGACGAGGACGCGGGCACCCACGCGCTGGGCAATCTGGACAGCCATCTGTCCGACACCTCCAGCGGCAGCATGGATGAGGACGGTCTCGCCCTTCTGGAGGCGGGCGGTATCAAGAAGGGAGTAGTAGGCGGTAGTGAGAATGCAGGGCAGTGCTGCTGCGTCGGTGAAGGACATCTTGGCGTCAATCTTGTGGCAGAGAGTGGCGGGGTTGCGGCAAATAGCTCGGTGAGCGCCCTGGCCAGGTCTCCAGGCGACCACACGGTCACCAACGGTGTAGTCCTTGACTTCGGAGCCGACGCGCAGGACAATACCGGCACATTCATCGCCGAGCTTGTAGTCGTCGATGATACCGAGAGAAGCAGCCAGATCGCGGAAGTTGATGGCAGACGCCTTGACCTCAATCTCCAGCTCATCAGCTGCGAGATCGGTGTCAATGATTTCCTCGTCCTCAGCAAAGTGAAGGGTGTCCAGAAGACCGACCTTGCCGAAGGTCAGCTTCAGAGGCCGGCGCTCACCGAAAGCCTCCAAGCGAGGCTCACGAGCAGGTCCGTTGCGAAGTTTGGAGTTACGACCATCATCAGCCTCGACGCGAGGGATATAGACAACGCCGTTGCGCTCTGCAAGCTCGTCCTCTGTCAGGCTGGCGTCAAGTGCACGAAGGATGTTTGAGGCGACAGTATCAGCAGCGGTGTTCTTGCCAAAGTCGAAGGTGACATTGCGCGAGGAGTCGTTTTCGCTGCGAGCAGTGCGCACGAGACCGATAATCATGGCAAGATCGGGTCTCTCGGACTCGAATGTAGCGCCTTCAAGAGGCCAGATGATGTTCTTCTGAATAGCTCCAAGGAGGGCTTGAACTCCCGAGAACATGGACTCGTTATCGATGATCTCATCGAGTGTGGCCAGGACGACGACATCATCAGCCAGCAGGGACAGGCCAGCCTCGGCAATCTCGGGGAAGGTACTCGTGATGATGCGGCCACCAAAAGCAGACTCGAAAGCGTTGTAGATGGCCAGCGCACGAGGAGAGACGTTCCCAGCTGGCATGACAACAGAGATGGGACCAGTCAGGGGGGTGGCAGTCTTCTTCTTCTGCAGAGCGGTGCAGATCGGGCTGGAAAAGACCTCGGAGAGGTCGGCAGCAACAGAGCCCTTCTGGCCGTCGAAGATGATGCAACCATTATCCTTCATGAAAGGAACAGCGTTGATGGAGCCGGTCTCACTGACGATGACGAGGTCGTAGCTGTCAGGTTGGGGCTCGACAATGTTGACGAGGTTGTTCGTGTTGTTGGACAAGACCTCGAACTCTTCGCCGAGCTTCGCACCGTTGAGAGACCACACATCCATGTTATGGAATCTGCGGCGCTCGCTCTTAGTACCGCCGAGAGTGGAAAGGACATGCTTCGACTTCTCAACATCCGAGGTGATGTGAAGAATCTTGCTGTCAGGGTACTGATGCGCAAAGATGTCAACAACGTCGCTGAGACTCTTGCCCTTTGCGTTCGCGAGCAGCTCGAAGCAAGGTTGCCATCTCTGTTGATAGAAGAGCGTGCGCGGACCGCTGCCCTCCGGCATCTCGCGGCCCAAGGAAGTCACCTCAAGACCGCCGATCTCCATCATCAGCTGGCCACTTGCGTTCTGCATAATCATGTCGTTGATTGCCACGCGAGGAGACGGAAGCTGGGTGAAAGATGCAACCTGGAAACTCTTGGCCTCAGTTGACTGGGCCCACGAGAAGAACTGGCCCGAGATCTTCAAGGTTCGGAAGAAAGAAGGCACGTAAGGCTCGTCAAGAGGGTGGCCAAGGCGAGACTCAATGGCGTTAAAGATTACGTGGAAGAAGGCGTCAAGCAGAGTCGGGTGCACGACAGTCTCATCGCCTCTCTCCTGAGGAAGAGAGCTCGGGTCAAACTTGAGGTCGCTCAAAGCAAATCCAGGGCCTGATTCAACGGAACCGCTCAGAAGACGGAATTTCTCGCCGTACTCGAGACCGAGGCCTGCAAGCTGGTTGTAGAATTGGCCGCTGGTGACGGATCGGTTGGTCTTCTTGAGTAACTCCCCGAGGTTGACTGCACCGGAGACGGGCTCCGGAACGGGAGCCGGCTCTCCCTTCTCGGTGCTAATTAGACCGTGGCAGTGCTGAGTGCAATTGCTGTTCTCATCATATGAGTAGCAAGCGAACTCGTACCAGGTCTCTGAATGGCTCTTGGCTGAAAGCGTGACAGGCTTGAGCTCCAGCAGGATTTCGACACCATCGTCGCTCTCGGGTAGGAGGAGCGCGTTCTTGATGACTATATCCTTGACAAAGATCATCTTGGCACTCTCAACCTCATCGACACGGAGGGCAGCCTCGATAGCCATGCTGATGTACCCAGCACCCGGGAATACAACCTTGCCATCGACTACGTGCTCCTGGAGCCAGGGAAGCTCCTTGAGTCGCAGGTAGTTTCTCCACTTGGGGTTCTTGGCGATAGAACCAGGGATTACGTGACCGAGAAGGCTGTGGCGGTACTTGCGAAGGCGGTGCTCCTTCAGGTAACGTGTCTCTGTCCAATATCTGCGGTGGTCCCAAGTGTAGGTCGGGAGGTTGTTGAGCTTGACTCCAGTATCGACCTTGACAAGACTACCATCCATGCCCAAACTCAAGTTCTGATTGGCAGCAATGAGATCAACAGGGTAGCCGAGAGAAAACAATGTGCCCGCAAGGTTGAGAAGTCCCTCAAAGTCAGGAACACCACGAGTGAGCGAGCCGATGTAAGGCAGATCAAGCTTCAGAGACTGGGTAGTCTGGCGAGCAGGACCCTTGAGAGCGGGGTGGGGACCAAGTTCGACCAGGACGTCAATGTTTTGCTCATCTTCCTCATCGAGAAGAATGCCGGTGAGGGCGTCAGAGAAGCGAACGGCATTTGTCATGTTGGTTGCCCAGTATTTGGGTCCCATTGACTCGTAGTCAGCCAGTCGGGACGTGACGCTAGAGAACATCCGGCAAGTGGGCTTCTGTGTGGTGAAGGTCTTGCAGTTCTTGAGCGCGTTCTCGTAAGCACCAGCCAAAGCGTTCATGTGGTGGCTGTGGAAAGCCTGCTTGACAATGAGCTGACGGACAAAGACCTTCTTCTCTGTAAGACTGTCCTTGAGCTCAAGAATAGCATCCTCGTCACCGCTGATCGTCATAGTGCTTGGAGAGTTGACAGCGGCGATGCAAAGGCGACCCTTATACGGCTTGAGCTCCTCGAGGGCCTTTGCCTCGGTGAGGCCGACAGCCATCATACCACCGGGCTTTCCATTCTCATTCGGGGCAGACATGTAGCGGCCGCGGTAGTAGGCGGCAATGAGGGCGTTCTCAAAGGTTAGAATACCGGCGGCGGCAGCGGCAGCCATCTCACCAGAAGAGTGACCGACAACAGCCGAAGGGGTAATGCCCCATGCCTTGAGGACTTCGAGCAAGGCAAGCTGCAAAGCAGTGCAGATGGTCTGAGAGTACAGGGTCTCGCCGAGAAGAGTAGTCTCCTTGGTCTTGCAAAGCTCCTCGAGAATGGACCACTCAGGTCTATCGGGAAGGGCTTGCAGAATGGTGTCGCAGCGCTTCAGGCTCTGGCGGAACAGGGGGCTCTCTTCAATCAACTGGCGACCCATAGCAAACCACTGGGCACCTTGGCCGGTGAAGACGAAGCCAAGTCTAGGGGAAGTCTTGTTGGCCAGAGTCCACTTAGCAGCAGGGCGAGCAATGGTCAATTGCTCGGCCAGTGACGCTGCGTCGTTGGCAACAACGAAAGACCTCTGACCGTGGAGAGTACGACGCGTGGCCAGACTATAGCAAAGGTCGGCGACGTGGACATCTCCCTGCTCGAGGTACCTCTTCAGTGTCTCCTCGGTGAGCTCGCCAGCCTTTGCGGAGTGGGAGGTGAGCGGGACGAGGTATGGGCGGGCATGAACGCCATTCTCGATGGCGGTGTTAGAGCGAGTCTTGGGGGCGGTGTTCTTCTTGTACTCTTCCAAGACGACATGTCCGTTGGTACCGCCGTAACCAAAAGAGTTGATCGAGGCTCTTCGGGCAATGCCTTCTGGCACCTCCCAAGGAGTCATCTTGGTAGGAACAGCAATCTTCCAATCATCGAACATGATCTTTGGGTTCGGGTTGTTGAAGTGCATGTTGGGGGGGATCTGTCCGTTCTCAAGCGCAAGAGTAGTCTTGATCAGACCTGCAAGACCAGAAGCACCTTCGAGGTGACCAATGTTGGTCTTGACGGAGCCCACATACAAAGGGTTGCTTCGGCCGGGCGAGAAAACTGCGCCGATAGCGCGAGTCTCAATAGGGTCGCCTGCAGCGGTACCGGTGCCGTGTGCCTCGAAATACTGGGTGTGCAGCGGGTTGAGACCGGCCTGTTCGTAAGTGGAACGAATGAGGTCCTCCTGGGCAATGCTGTTGGGCAAAGTGATGCCATTCTTTCGGCCGTCGTGGTTGCTTCCGGTAGCTCTTACAATGGCGCGAATGTTGTCGCCAGCAACCTCGGCGGCACTCTGGCGCTTGAGGATGGCTGCGCAGATACCCTCGCCACGGACGTAGCCGCTTCCCGAAGCATCAAAAGCACGGCAGCGACCGTCTGTGGAGAGCATGCCAAGGTCCGTCATCGTGATGTAAATGTTTGAGTCAAAGTGGAGGGCAGAGCCGACAACGATGGAAATATCAGCCTCGCCATTCTTCAGCGATTGGTTGCTAGAGACGAAAGATTATTAGCTTCGAAGACCGGATATCACAAAATCAAGAACCAGACAATCGGAAACGTACCCAAGGTGGAAGCAGACAAGAGAAGATGAGCAGGCGGTGTCAAGAGTGATGGAGGTTCCGTGCAAATTGTAGAAGTACGAGATTCGGTTGGACAGAATGGCGTTACCGGTACCAGTGGCATGGTACATTGGGTAGTTCGCGGTCAAGTCCTTGCCAGTCATGGAAAGATAATCGTTGGTGAAGCTACCGCAGAAAACGGAAGTCTGGGAACCACTGATGTCCTGAAGAGTGATACCAGCATTCTCCAAGGCCTCGTAGACGACCTCGAGCAGCAGGCGCTGCTGAGGGTCCATGGCATCGGCTTCCTTTCCAGAAATGCCGAAGAAGGAGTTGTCGAATTCCGCAATATCCTGTTCGAGGAAGTAGCCAAATCGAGCGTTTGTCTAGATTCGTTGGATTAGTCTGTGTGTGTGACGTCTTTTCTGGAGGAATCAACTCACGGTTCCCTTGCGGGTGCCATCAGGGTGGTCTGTAGAAAAATCGTCAGTCGCCTTGATATGTGTCAGAGATGACAAAGATGCTCACAGTAGTTGTCTACATTGAAGCGGTCCTCGGGCATCTTGCGCTGGACATCTCGCTGGGCGGCAATATGGTCCCAGAGCTTGCTGGGGTTGGAAGCGCCAGGGACTCGGCAAGCAAGGCCGACGATGACGGTGGGGTCATTCTCAGAGGCGTTGACTCGGGCAGACATTTTGATCGGTTGCGAAGCGGGGAAAAGCTACGTTTATATGAGCTTGGGATGCTTGGCTGGATTCTTTAGTCTGCTGAGGAATTGGTCGACAAGAGGATTGTCGATTGTGGTTCGTGATCGAAGGCAGTTGACCAGCTATCAGAACAAAAGAGTTGATATCAAGTATCGAGAGTTGAGTTCAGGGGCGAGGGAAGAAATAAAACCTTCCGCAAACAAGTTGGATGCTCTGAATCAAAAGATGATGGTTGAGGTAAGAGAAGGTCCCCGGAACTGGAACTCTTCGATACTTTGCTGGTTGAAGATCATGAAGTGAAGAGTCGACTGAGTCTATGAGAGATGATGGGTTGAGAGTGAAGAGGAAAACAGGTTAAGAAGAACTGCAACCTAAGCTTATATGTTGATGAGGAGATGCGAATGCCCCTCCAGCAGACATGGGTGTTCCTCAGGATAATGGCACCTGCCATTGAAGGCATACAAGGCCCCTCAGCCAGGGTATCGCGCTGAAGATTTCCGAAGCTGTCCGGAGATGGTTTCCGGTCAGTTGTGAGCCTCCGAATGACTCCGGAGGCTACTATTTCGGTGCTCATGATGCAAGTGGAAGCAGCGATAGCCGCAGCACATTCTGGTGCAAGTTGACGGAGGCATTGTTAGCCGAACCCATGGCAAAGGGTAGGCAACTAAAACAAGGGTGAGAGGGAACGCAGAAGCACGGGTCCCAATGTGCAATAGCAGTACGGAGATGATAGGGCTGACGAATAGACGAGCGTATATCGCGGAGAGCGCCTCACAGCCGCGGCTTGGACGGAGCAAGACAGCTTCAGTAACGAGAGATTGAAGAAGGAAAACGGTCCCACAGCGGGGTGGCGTGAGTCGAGGTTCGGAGAGGTGGAGAGCTAGGACGGGATGGCGGCTGTGTGGATGTCATCCCGTCATCCTTCCCCAGCCTACCAGATGGAGGCTTTCCAAGGGTTCATCTCAAGGTACATTGAAGGTACAAGACCGAAGTCGCTGGAAGTAGCTGTACGATTTGCACAAGTCGACTGGGAAGTTATGCCACAGAACCAAGACTTTCGCCAATTGAGGAGATTGATTGACGTTTGTACATGATCGGCGAGGGTCGGCCAAACAGCTTGGATGCTCGAGCTATGCTGACTGAGGCGGAGACAATCCATAGCGTACAGGACTAACAAACTTGGCTTTCCGTCGTGTCTTGCTCGAGAAGATCTCTCTGCTCTACAGGCGCTGCAGTTGTCAAAGTTGCATTGAGCTTCGTCCCATCTCGTCTTCCAGACAAAGTCCTGCGCCTGATTCGCCGTGGTGAAGACATTTGGGTATTGAATGCCTAATGATTCAGCCGTCTCGCCTTGGCAGAAGACATGCAGCGGGTGGAAATAGCTGCGTGTCTGACATGATGACTGAGCCGTGAATAGGTCCTGCGTGCATTCTGGGTGCAGTCGACTGAGAGGATGATGAGAAGAGAGAGAGAGAGAGAAACAGAACGAGAGGTAGAACAAGGCGTCACTGCACAGCTGGTTGGTTGACGGGCGAACTGTCGGCTTAGTCACGGACTCACAGGGCGCTGTGTTGCCCTTCAGCGCATCTCGTCTGGCGGCTCATCACCAAGTTCAGATGCGCGTCAACCGTCAGTGGCCGCAGTCAGTCGGGCAGGGGCAGAGAGCGGGGCCAGGCACCGCAGGGTAAGCGTGGAAGGTCTTTGTTTTTCATTGGCTCGATAAGCGACCCCTGCTTCATGGTCCCGTTCTGATGAGATTAACACCCAGGCGTGTTTCACCCCTCGGGCAGAATCCTTCCCGAATATTCGTACAGTTCGACAGACAGTGTTTAGAACGCTGCATGCTGAGGGGCTCTGGGGCGCGAAAACACAGCCAGGTCTGTTGGTGCACCTTCGCAGCATCAACGTCTCATCGCGCGCTGCACCGTCCCGCTGCTCCCAACAGGCAACACAATAACCTCAAGTCCCGACTCCATCTCACACACGCTCCCTACCTATCTCCCTAACTGGTTCATTCTTCACAGGGTTTCTTGCGTTTTGCCTTTCTTCGGGACCAAGTCCACATGGAATCTCGACATGTTCATCATCGTCATCCTCATTTGGTACCCCCGCACCTCCGGCGCTCATCTGCTTTCCGTCTCTTCATACCTTAGGTACACAAACTCCGTTATCTGCCCCCGGTCATATCCTAGGCTCTACTGAGAAATCCATGCCTTGATCACCATTCGGTCCCAACAAGACCTGAAACGCGAGGTGGGAGATTGCATTGCTTCCGCTGCCAAACGCAGCCGACCGTAAGGGAAGTCCACCTGCAGGCCAAGCCCAGGCGACATATCATCGTGTCATCTCAGCCCTGTGCTGTGTATCGCATTACTGCATGCATCGTGTCTGAGGCTTCTCTCTCTCTCTCTCTCTCTCTTTCTCTCTCGCCCTCTTCCTGCATGGCACTGCATCGGCCGTCGTTGCCTTGCTCCGCATCGTGTACCCTCTCTATGGACCCAGAAGACAGCCAACGCCGAGTGTCTTTCCCAAGCCACCGCGCCGCCTAGGTCATGGTCGCAGAAGAAGCCTTCCGCGCTTACATCGGAGTGCAGCTCGGAGTGCAGCTACCTCGATCCAGGGCGCACATACGGAAAAAGGGTAGGTATTTCCCCTGCTCTATGTAATGCTTCCTTCGCCTTCGACGATCTTTCCAAGGTCATACCAGAGCGGCCCTGCCACATCTCTCGATGACTACGGAGACCCCGGCGCTTTGCAACTGACATGGCACTACAGCTCTGGTTAGATGGTGAGAAAGTATGCACCCCACTTTGGATCACTGCTCAGACTCTATCCGGGTTTCCGCCTGCATATCCATCCTTCCGCATCTATATCTCCTTTCTCAAATTCCCTCTTGATCGATGGTGCCTTCTAAGGTACCTCGAAAACCCACTTCGCCGAAGCAGCAGGTACGGCATCCTCCTGGAGCCCTTCCTTCCAACGGACCGACATTGATGGGCTCATCCTTCCGTCCGCTGGAAAAACTCAAATCAGTAGCATGGGAGCGAACCTAGGTAGTACGCGCCTATTGGAGATTTTCCCGCTGTGCCTCTTCCTTCGTATTAACACCACATCATCCAGCAGCGGTCAATCGCCATCTTGCCATCCATTCTTAGTGTACTACGTTTTGCTTTGCCATTGCCCGCCATTCACCTTCAACTTCTTGGATCAGCTCCATCAGCCTCATCTCGGGCTATTTCCCCTTAAGGTCGTGTTCCTGGGGTACTTACCGTGCCTCGAGCTCACTTCTGCCACGCCTATTTGCGTCCACCGTCAAGTACTTAGGCCCCATATAGCTTCGCCACTGTTTACCAAACCTTCTCATCATCGAATCAACTCATCGGATTGCGGCGTTTCGACAGCAGGATCTCCCCTGCAGCGTTTCATTTCCATGAAGATGGCAACACGTCATTCCTCTGTCCTTGGGCACCGAGTCGGAGATATTAGTGACAATCGCGTCGAATATGGCTTCTTCCCACGCCACCCCATCAAATTTGGCCCCGGCCTCCACCTCAGCATTCAATCGTCTATACCGCTTCGCCCAACTGTCTCGCGAAGTACGCCAAATACCCCAATCGGTCAACCCTTGTGCCATGTCGCTTTCTTTGGAGCAACGGGGTATACCGTGTTCAGGTGTCTCATGCATGCTCTCCAGAACATCTCTATATTCTGCCATGTGTGTAAGTAAAGCCTTTGCTTCTCAAAGTTCACATTCGCAGTGATATGTTCCAATTCTGGTCTTCACCGCCATCTTCTCTTACTCTCGCACATTTCACGCACGTTATCGAAGCTCAGAGTTGATTGTTACAGATGTCAGAAGCGAGGCAAGTCTCTAGGAGATGTTTTGCGACGCAGACGATTTCAAAATGGAGTATTACAATCGACTGAGAATTGTTCCGGCAAGCCTGAGTCCCAAAACTGCAGCCGAAGTTCTTTTCCCAGAGGAACTTGGAGGAGATCCCGTCCACATGATTGTGTACGGCATTGGAGGCTTCAGAACCTAGGAGGTTCCCGCAGAGGAGGGTGACAAATGCGACGCCTACATCAGCGAAAAGGGCATGTGGGGAGTACTTGATGCCCTGCGAATGCGCTTCGCCGCATCTCCGCCGACCCGAAAACCGCGCATCATCAGCATAGGGTCCCTTTCCATTGAAGAGCAAATCGATGATGCCCAGGAACAGCTCGCGAAGGACGTCAGACCTCTCTGCTTATGGTTCATAGGGATGATTGGTGAGGAAGAAGTTCTCGACGACGATTTCTTTCTCAAGGAGACGTCTCACGGCAGCAAAGGGAGCGATTCCAGCAGCTATCCCAACAGCGATAATTCAAGCAACGAGAGCGACTCCAGCACCAGTCCGAGCAGCATTTCATGTCAAGACTGGGATTTGTCCGCCCCGCCCAGAACGCCATACAATGACAAGATGGAAATGGAGTGTACTGTCAGGATAGAGTGCAACAAAGAACTCTACAGTTCCAGTCTGATTGTACGACCAAGCCTCCTCACGTACACAAAGCCGTGCGGCCTCGAGGCAGTACGGGTCGGCCAGGAAGGAAACCCACGGCCGGGCTGGACGATTAGCAGATTTGACGCTGGCCATTGGCTGTATCAGCATGGTATATGCGGCACCATGGAAGGTATTTCTACAATCACTACTTAGGCTTGAATTGACATTCAAGGAAAGGGGGTCTTGTAGATTGACAATTGAGCGATTGGCACTTGGTCGTCATCAGCGATAACAGAGGGTAACTGCAATTCTGCCCACAAGGAACACAGCGTCAAATAGAATAGAATATCAGCATCACTTGCTTCAACGCTTTTGAATCCCTAGCCAATTGAGAGGCATGCCGCGGGCAAGGGTCAGTGGAATCGAGAGCGGAATCAGGTCGTCCATCATGGTCCATCCCAGCGACCAATCTGCAGCTCGGCACTAGCCGCATCCCCCCCAGCCACACCGAATCGGTTCAGCTCTACTATCGACAGGGTCAACAAGCCACTGTCTATAGCTGAAAATAGATGGGCCTTTTCCAAAGATCTACAGCACAAGGGGTCATCCCTACTCGAGAAGCAGGACCTTTTGTGTCTGACCCATTCAACTCACCTCTGCGAAGCAAGCGCCAAAAAAACAAATGCAAAAGTTCGACGGATTACAAGGCTGGTCAAACAGTAAGACTGTGTGTTTTGTTACCTATGGTGGTTTGTCGAGGATTGCGCCGACCACAATTCACGGTCATCAACTCAAAACGCCAGTCAACTAAGGTAGCCAAAGGGCTCAGGAGTGAACCAAAACGCCTCAGCGTCGCATTCGGGGGCTTCAATGTAGTCGGCGTTGTGTCTCCATTTACGGACGTTCACGACGGAGGATTAGCTGCGCTTACTCTGGGTGATTCCTCTTTCTCTATCTATTTCTCTGTCTCGCGTCCGTCACGTCCATGGTGATGGGGTTATAACGACAATCCGGTTGATTGGGTCAGAAGTCAAGTCGACGTTGCAGTGAAGATACCTCGGCAAGACGAGAATAACTATGGACAGTAGCAGCAGCAGCAGCAGCAGTAGCATTAGCGAACTTCATGAGACCCGGAGCGCTGGGAATAGAGGCTGGGAAGGATGCCTAAGCCTTGTTCTTGGGTTCGACGGGGCCATGCACCGCTATCTCTGCACTGTGACTGTTTCTGCGTGTTGAGGTTTTGTTGGAAGCAAGCAAGAGCAAGGACTCCAGAAGTTTTGCCCTCGCAGTCGGCCGCCCTTCGGTTACCTAGTTCTGGGTGGGGATATTCAAAGGCAGCGAGCAATGTCGGGGGTTCTCCGTGATGGCGAGAGGGGGCCACTTTGGATGTCAGCCTGATAAGACTGAGTGGGAAAGATCTGCGCTGTCAAGGAGTTGCAAAGACCCTGTCTGGGTCTCAATGCGGCCTCATTAGGCGAGGATTGTGGAGAAGGAGGAGTTGGAATCCGTGATTCGACTGTACTGTCGAAAGGCTCCGAATCGTCATTATGGTCGATCTCAGAACGGAGGTATCCTTCGAGATGCTGTACTAGAATTGTCACCGAGTACGAAAGTCCTAGAAGGGTGAAGGTGAGCTGCTGTTGTTCATTCGTCCACGGGTGCGAAGACAGGTTCACTCTATTTTGAATGGCTTTCAGCATGGAGCTGAAGAGCCGTAAGAAAATCTCCGACTGGTGCGAATCCAACGGGAAGAAGTAGCGGTATCGGGACCTGCTGCGCGCTTCTCTCGTAAGCCGTGAATGGGCGGCGCGGGATGAGGGAGCGCGAATTCCTCGATTTGGTCAGTGAGTGACGTGAAGGCTGAGCTCTCTCGCGGGTGTGTGTGAGAGAGAGGCAGAGAAATTTGGGGAAGAAACCGCCCTGGGATGGAGTGAGAACCTTGATGCCTTGAGCACAGCGCGACTGCACTCGTACGTCAGATTTTCGGAGCGCTTGGGGAGAGGGGAGAGCCGGAAGGCCGAGTAGCCGGGGGACTAGAGAGCAGGTGCGTTGTTGAGCTGGCACGGCTGGCATGCTGTGAAGGATGGGGGTGATGGTGGTGTTGGGTTGCGGTTGCGACGGTCGAGTTGCTGTCTCCCTCGTAAAGGATACAGATCTACGGTGGTGAGAAGTTTGTTTGTTGGAGATTTGCGGGTTGTTGGAATCCTACTAGACTATTCCTGCGTCGTCGGGAGGATTGCTGGCGGACATAGTGTACCTTTGGTAGAGAAGAGCTACGGACGTTGAAAAGTAAACCCTGATTCGCTGCCGTAAAAAGGGAACCTTACTGGCCAGCGCCCTTACGGATGGACTTTGGTTCATCCCAAGCTTTTGCCTGAGGCCGTGCTTTCTTTCGTCTGATCTCGAAGGTCCTGTCCCGCGTTGAGGCGGGTATGTTGTGGAACGTATGACAGCCTCGAGGGTAGGTGATGGCCTTGCGACATCAGGTATCGAATTCTCGGGATACCACGACATTGAGGTGCACAACTGATGTGCGAACCAGGACGCTTCGCATAGAGTGCCGGCTCTGATGCGTCCGGTGCTGTGGCCCGAGTCTCTACCCAGTTGATGCACGATGTTGAGAATGGGGCTGTTTCAGGGTTTTGGGGGTTGCAGAGGAAGCCAACGGCACGGCGACCCTGACTAAGACAAGGTAGGTCGCCGTATACGGGCTTTTCGTCAGGCCGTCTTTGGTGCGGCCTCGGTTACCCTGCAGGGCCCGCAGGATAGAGACTAAGGTAGCCTGCTGTGCAGCAAAGGACCCAGGGGGAGATAGAAACGGCAAATGCTGGGGTTTGATGGATGGGAGTGTGACTTGATGTGCAGTCGAGGAGTGGGATGACGGGGTGGAGAGGTGAGGAATCATGGCGAAGGCGTGGACTGACTGCCTTGCGTGCAACTCATTTGGGGGCAGGACGAAGATGCATTTGGTGCAGGACACACTGTGAAAGCGACGCTACCTCAGTACATACTAAGGCACGTAGTAAGGTGCTAAGGTTCCCAGCAAGGTGAGGAGGTGGGGCTGACTCTTTTTCCGGCCCCCTGCCAGCGGCGGAAAAAGCGGGATCCTCCGACTAGGGGTATCTCCCGAAATAGATCCATGTGCACGGCCCAAGAGACTGGGGTGGCAGGGGTTGGCGGGGGTCTCCTTCGAGGTGAATGACGGAGAAGAGAGTCTGGGGAGCGTCAGTAGCCCAGGTGCGCTAACGAGTTTTAGCGATGCTGAAACAAATCCCTTCAGCCGATTGAAGATATCTACTTGCTTGCTCAAGAAGTGCCAGCTGTTGCATCTCCTCCGCTGAGGTAGGTAGTGCTGCCGTGTCTGGACGGGAGACGGGGGCGAAGGATATGTTGGTTTCGCTCTGATTGAGAAGTCGCACATTGTTTGGGCTTCTCTCCGCCTCTCGAGTCTTCTGCTCTGCTCAGCTGATGGGTCAATAACAGAACCAAGTCCGAGGAAATCCGACGTGCCCCCAAAGCCCCAGTCATGCCGGACAGTCTCAGAAGGCCCTGTCCACAGCGGCGGCCCCTCGGTTGGATGCAGCGGTGATCATGAACACCCAGAGGCCAGACCTAGAGATCATCACATCATCCAGCTCCAAGACGCCAGGACGTTCTTCTGATGCCCCAAACAGGTCGGCCGCCATGACATGGTCATTTCCTTGAGCCACTGGGCCCGCAGAAGCTTCAGCACATGAGGTGCATGCGCATGCGGCAAAGCTCCTCTCTGCTTCCTCTTGCTTGCGGAAACCAGGGGCTCCAACAGTCAAGGTGACCTTCTTGGCGACTGGGTCAGGTTCAGGCAGAAGCATTTCTTTCAAGCATGAGGTCAAATCATCCAGTCCGCGTGAGAGATACTGCAAGGGCCCTATCGGGAAATGAGTGAAATACTTGAAAAATTGTTCACGCCGTCGCATCGCCTCGCCTCGTGGTGAACAACAACAGAACACAGGTAGTGCCGCAATTGATATGACGACACCAAAAGCAAATGCAGACTAATACAGATGACGGTCGAACGCGCCGTCTCTACCATAGGCAGACGCCGACAAACCTTGCCTTCGATGCCGATAAAGAATGAATGGTCTCGTTGGGTTGTTGCAATTGAGTGTGGCTGAACAGGGGCGGAGGGGTGGAGGGGGGTGATTCGAGAGACCCACTTCTGACAACCGGCCGGCCCCCGCTTCCTGACCAGCATCGGCACCCGGCGCGGCTGCCTCGACCTGGCCCCTTTCAGGAAGTTGCAGATCTCGCCTCTGCCCACCTCGTCTCTGCGGCATCGGACATCAGGCAATCATTTGTTTCCCGTTCTCTAAAAGCTTGGATATTTTTGTGGACAAGATTACCAATGTCGTCAATTGCCTACCTTGCAATGCAGGTAGCAAGGTGCTGCCTTGTCGAAACAAAAGACGGAGCGAACCGTTGCGGAGTTGCCCTGGTAGTTTCCTCTTTACTCAATAATCTTGATGCTAATTGGCTTCTACGCGGTTAAGCGACAAATCACATCATCGGGAAGGAGCGTGGTGCTGAGGATCCTCCTCCGTCTCGCTTGCGAGGCAGGAGGTTTTTTTCCCTTGGAAAACGCCACGGTATTACGGTGGTTTATTAGTCCACCGTCAATGGCTTTCTTCCTGGTCCAACGTTTCCACGGATGCCCATCCCTCCCGCTCGTGTGTTTTCCTACAAGGGCTGACGTTTGCGATCCTCACAGAAAAAATTCCCGTCGTACTCCTCCCTCTTCCTCTCTGCGCGTGTGAGCGGGAGGATCGGGCTACAGCCACGCGGCAATTAGAAAGAAAAAAACAGGCGTGATTGCTTCAGGAGCCGACACTAGGAGCCGATTCCGGCACTTGGAGTGCGGGCGGTGCGGAGGTGAATCGTCGGTGCCTTTCAGTATCGGATATCTAAAAACAACTTCAATTGCAATGACTTCTCTACCCTTTTTTTTTTCTCTTTTGGCGGCGGAGTCTGAGAGGATTCCAAGGCCAAGATAACAGTTCTGGGAACCGTGCTGGATTTTCAAGTTTGAATCAAGCATTGATAGGCAAAGCCAAGCAATGATCTGACTTTGTCACTGCGGTGGGACGAATTCTGGCCAGAGACAGTCCCATCTTTGGCACGTGGTGCGGGTGGGAAAAGGTTGCAAAAGGCCCTGTTCTCAGGAAGCTTCGATATTGATCAGCAGAACGCGATGGCCAGCGGTTGCCCTCTGCCAACCCCCCACCCTGGTGCAACTGCGACTTTAATCTTCCATAGACAAGAAGCAAGCTGCTTGGAATCTTGCATCTCAACGTGTAAAGCCCCGACCTAGCTTACTAAGGCTGTACTAGGCTGTACTGCGCTGCCGCTGCCTTGAACCACTCGCGCGCCTGCGTCAATCATCTAGCCAACGCGGTTCATAGAGATCGCTAGCCGCATACCAGATTTCGACCTTTTTACCATATCACCACCACAATAAGCTCGCACTAAACATGCATGCACCGCCTGAACTCGGAAAAAAAAGAGCATCTCACACCGGGTGTACTCCATCCGTTCAAGCTACATACTCTCTGCATGTTCGCTCCCACAGGATTCCATAGTTTTACCGCCCTTCTACCGAATTGCTGACATTTCTCGGGTGACGACGGCGCCGCTTCTTCATGACTTGGAAATCTGACGGCTTGGACACCCTTCATGATTCATGTTGGATTTCTGTTTAGATAAGCAGCTTGTGGTTGGGACGACCGATACGATTGAACACGATTGACGACACTACCGCCGTGGCGCCCACCCCCTCTCGGTAGCCCAGCCAGTGACGGAGGGCAATAGACGCAGGATGCAGTTCAAGGTTTTCGGAAGGATCCATCGCTCAACTTGGGGCTACATAATCCTCAAAGTCTGTCCATATTTTTTCTGTCTTGAAGTACTTGTCGCGGTCTTGGTTGAAACCGTCCGGATGATCAAGAGCGCGCTTTCTCTCGCAGCGGATTTGAGCTCGTTTGGGTCATTGTATGACGGGAGAGTAAGTCTGCAATGATTTGGCAAGTTGATTGTCCATTACTTAGGGTCTGCCATAGTAAGGTACAAAGGGAAGATAGGAAAGGGAAAAAGAATGCCACCAACCCAAGAGCGAAAATAAAAGTGAGCATTTTCCCCCACGCCCCGAATCCTTTCTTTCCACCCACCACCCCCCCCTCCAAATCCTTTGCATCTTTCCCGTCCAACCATCTCACTCCTCCTCCGAGAGATCTGGCGCTGCCCGCCGACTGGAGACCCACTCCCATGTGAGGTACGTACACGGTACGCCTACGGAGATACACCCACGACACCTCCTTACCTTACTGAGGGCGATCCACTTCCCGCACGATCCCTACCGTATCCCGCCCCCGGGGTCCACAAAACGGATTCGACCCCTTGTCCCCGACGTTACACTAGGAATGACTGCATGTTGTGTTGGGCTGAGTACCTTTAGTGGAAGGAGTATTTCGTGCACAGTAGACTTGGGGATTTGAATTGCTGCCGTCTGTCTTGAACTATCTCTATTTTTTCTCCAGCTGCCAAGTCCAATCAATTCAATACATTTCTTCTGCAGGTCGCTTCCTGGCGCTCTTCCTTGGCGCTCAGTAAGGGAGCACCTTTTGCGGCTAATGTAAACCCCCCAATCTCGTCCCTGCATTTTTGTTCCCATAGTGTCGTCTGCTCTGCCGCCGGCCATGCCTCTGATGTAGCACATTGTGAATAAAGGAAGGGGGTTAAAAAAAAGTAAACAATGGAAAAGTAAGCCCGGAACCTCTTGAACGCCGAATTGTTGTCAGTTTGCCCAACCCAAAACCTCTAAGCCGTGAAATGAGACAAAAAAGTCAAGACATGAGAAAGAAAAAAATGCCTTGCCGGCGAATCAAGGCTGCCTGCCCCTCTAGTTTGGCAGTATGCAGTTATGGTGAAGAAGCTGTTGAAGACACGGTCCCGTCCAGGGACCCCCCAATGGTCTAAAGTATCCTTATCCTGTACAAGGTGGTTGGGGGTGGGACACAGGTTGGCTCGCTGCCTTTGAGCCCAATGCAAGAAGAATTCCCAAGAAAAGACAAGGGAAAAGAAAATGATTCTTCATCAAGTCATGAAAAACGAACAAAGAAAGAAAGGGGAAAAAAGAGCTCTAGGCATATCCACAGCCCAGCCTCCCAAGTCCCTCCCAATCATTTCTTGAAATAGTTGTAAAACATGGCGTCCATGTCACTCCCCACCGCGGCCGCCGCCGCAGTCATGCCTGCCTCGTGACCACCCATGTCGGACACGGACGGCCACTCCCAGTTGGCCGCCAACTGCGAGGCCCCCATGTCGAAGTCGACGAGCATCTGCCCGCCGTGGTCAGGGAACCACCCCGCCGCGCCAGCCTGGCAGTCTACCAGGTCCGCAAGGGTAAGGTGATGGTCGCCCGTCGGTGCCCCCAGCGCCGCGGGGTCCATGACATGAGCAAACAGCTCGTCCGCGGCGTGCCAGTCGTTCTGTTGCTTGTTGCCCTCGGGGCTGAACGGGTGGAAGGGCGTGGCCAGCTCGCTCGTCGACGTCATGGAGTCGTCCGCCGAAGATGAAGACGAGACGGACGGCAGCATCGACGTGTCCATGGGGCTGATGAAGGACGAGGCCGTTGAGTCCACGGCTGTCGGAGCACCCGAGAACTGGTCGTGGTGGTGCTGCTGCTGCGGCGGGGTGTGCGGGAGGGAGGAGTTGCGGCGCGACATGGAGTGGGTCGTGGACGACGAGGCGTACGAGTCGGAGCGCGTGTGGCTAATGCTGATGGGGATGCTCATGCCGCTTCCCGTGCTGTTCCTGTTGCTTTTGCTTTTGCTGCTGCTGCTGCTGCTAACATGGCCGCCGAACGCGCGCATGACGGCTTTGAGGTGCTTCTTTATGGCGCGGACCTGGCCGCCCGGGGAGAGAAAGTCGGAGGCCGCGATGCCCAGGAGACGGGATGCCAAGGCTTCGAGGCGTCCCTCGTAGACGGCGATCATCTGCGGCTCCATGTTTAGGATACCGGCTTGCTGTTGCGCGTAGATGAAGCTGAGACCTCGGGCGCAGGTATCCAATGCCAGACAGAAGACGTCGGGGAACGAGTTCTTGCTCTGCGCTGGCATGATGACAGGCCCTTCCTGGGATGTCTGCTCCGCAATGTGGAGCATGATGCCCACGAGCTCCTGTGCCGAGCCGATGAAGCGCTCGACCGTCTCTGCCGTGAGGGTGAAGGGCTCTGCCGGGGGAGGGGCGCCGGGCAGGATGGCCGGGAAGAGGAGGTGGATGGCCATGGTGTGGTAGACAGAGAGGACGAGGGAGCGGGAGGGTTCGTGGGCGACCTGACGGTTGAGGAGGTGGATACTCTCCATCAGGACGCGGTAGACCTCGCGGCAGACGCACTCCATGTCCTGTGGGGTGCTGCCCTGCTGGATGCGCTGGAGAGCCAGCAGGGGTGCCTCTTGCCAAAAGTTTGTGCTGACGGTCTCATTGGGGTCGGGCTCCTGCGGGTAGAGGGCGAAGATGTAGGCCGTGATGGAGGCGATGTGGGCGAGGGGCCACATCTCCTTGATCATGCTCTTCTGCTTCTGCAGCGTGGAGAAGTTGTCCGAGACCTCGTCGAGGCGCATCAGCACGGAGGAGGTCTCGTCGACGGGGAGGAAGATGGAGGTGAGGCTCGTGGGAAGCAGCTGCGAGAAGTGGGTGCCCATTTGCAAAAAGGTCCAGAGCGTGAGGGTGTAGGTCGTCCAGTAGAGGTAGGCGACGATTTCCTTTTCCACCTCGCAGACGTCGATGCCGTTGATGCGGCTGGTGGTAAGGGGCGCCGAGGACGCCGAGATGGTGTCTTTGATCTCGGTTGCCAGGCGCCCGGAGAGACCAATATAGCAGGTGGCGCGCTTGATCTGCCCCTGGCAGAGGCTGTTCCAGCCCAGGAGCATCAGGACCTGCGCTGTGCTGATGCCGGGGAGGGAGATGCCGGCGCCGGGCATGCCCGGCTGGCTGACCCGGGTTGAGATGGGGCGGTTTTGGAGTTGGGCCGAGGCCCATCGGAGGAGGACGTGTCCTCTCGCCATGGCAACCTCGTCGCCGAGCGAGAAAGATGCGTCGGCGAGGATCACTGCCAGGAGAACCTCGTCGTGCGTGCCGTCTCTCAGTTCGCGAAGGAGTAGGGTTTTGGAGACGAGGAAGGAGAGAGGATGGACGCTGTACCACACATCAACCAGCTGTCCGATCTGTCGAGTGCCATAGTCGGTCAGGGGGCTCGGTCCTGTCGGTGTCGTCTCGAACATGGATGGTGTGGCGTCGCTCGCGAGGCCTGTGAGATAGAATCTACCGCCGCCCTGTTCCATGAAGATGGAACCCAGCCCGCCAAACTTATCAACCACAAGGCCAACCAAGTCGTGAGTGAGAAGCTGCAGGATGCCAGTGTACTTTGAATCAAGTCAGCTTGCGTCAAACTCTAGCACGTTCCAATGTCTTGCACCCATACCTTGACATCCCGATGACTGAACTTTGAGTTGACGACATTTTCGCTCCGGTCCTGCAAGGTCAAGCGGAGGGTCTGGTTATATGCCGATATCCTCTCCTGCCACGGGTTCGACTTGGGACCGGGCGCCGGGTTCTCGCCAAAGTTTTCGATGAACATGCTGTTAAGCATGCTGGCCACGTCCTCGCCGCCGCCCATGAGAGCGACGGGTGCTGTACCACTTCCCTCCATCTGCGCAGGCTCCTCCATGATGGGTGTCGAATACGGCGAGCCACCTGTTGAAGCCCTCTGGCGTTGTGGTACCGGGACGGCGCTATCGCCGGTGCTGTTGTTTCTGGTCATGTCCTGGGATACGGTGCGGGCCTTTGGCGGCCGCGAGTCCCAGTCGTAAACGCAGTCGACATTTTGCTTCCGACAGGCCTCGCAGATGGTTTCGTTGCTGCACTTGATCTTGCGTGCGCGGCAGAAGCTGCAGCTCTTGCGGAGCGGGTGTCGAGATGTGAGGGACATGATCGGGTATAGTATTTTAGGTTTGGGAGTTGGTGTGAGAAAGACAAAAAGTATTATACAATACACATTGGTTATAATTGTACAACAGTATCTTAATACCAATGGAGGGCTGAGGGAAACAAAGGTTTGATGGGACGAACCGCCGCCGATTACAATTGGGGGCAATGCCGATTTGGGAGGCTGTAAAGGCTTGAAGTAGAGAGAGGGAGAGTCTGGGAAATTGCGTCACCCGTCTTTTTCAACCCTTTCGTCTGTAATGGCAAAGTCTGATACCAACATGTCCATCGTGGTGGTGGTTGGTGGTTCTTTTGAGATATTATAATTAATCTGCAAAGTGAGTGAAAGTTGCAACAAGTTGAGACGAGGCAAGGTACCGTTGAAGGATTCAAACTGGGGTTGGGATGCACAGTGTCGGGGAGGCTTCAAGGGGGGGTGAGCAGTAGACGGAGGAGGTGTGGGTGCAAGAGGGGGGGGGTGTATGGTATTCCTGTGGTTTACATGGGGAGCGACTTTGAAAATGACGAGGTGCAGTAGAATTTCCCCCATCAGCGAAAGCCCATAAGATTTAGTCGCGTGTGGTTGTGGTTGCGGTTGTGGTTGTTGGACGGGGCTTTTCGACTCGCGCACGTTTACATGTACCTACCTTACCTACTTACTCTGCCTCAATCTTGGGGGCCAAAAACCGGCAACTCAAGTCCGACTCCAAGACAAGTTAGCCGACTGTCGCGCTTGCTGCGCCGCCCTCAAGATATGCAAAGGTGCACAACAACAACAAGCGCGGAGGTACATCAGCTCTGGAAGGAGAGACAAGAGTCCTTTCGCAACTGCGTGTATTTACGGGTACTCCTGCCAGTCCAGCTAAAAATCTTAGACCCCTGCTTCTCGAACGGGACCCCCCTAGTGCCCCCTTCCCCTGCCCCCCACGCAGCAAGACAAGAAAAGACGATATTATGAGCCCGCCCGTGGCTGTGTTCTTTGTCTCTCTCCAGGCACCCGCTAATAAGTCACCCTGACACTCGGGCACTTCTCCAGAACGAGTGAAACTGCAATCTGAGACAACTGCATTCCAGAAGGGACCCATACGAGCTAGGCAGAATAATAATGTCTCTCAATTCTTCGTCGATGCAGAGTCTAACTGCACTACGGTGGGTTGGAACCCATACAGGAATTCGAGAAACCACAGCCAGGCGCCGCCGGGCAGGAAAGCATAGATCAACCACCGGAGCAACGGTCCAACGCCATAGGGCAAAAACGCTCCGTGCAGCAGGATGAAGCGGAAACTGAATTTGACCACCTCTTTTGCCCTCTTCTCCCGCATCTGGCTGTACTTTTGGAGCATAGGCTCGGCGTTGTCCTCCAACGAACCTCGGTTCTCCTGTATCAGGCTAGCAAGGACCGCCGCATCTTCGATTCTGCGTTTTGGCCACATCTCGAATTAGCATCTTCAGAGTTTACGTCAAGATCTCCATCTCAAGCATGCGGGAAACTCACGCTAGGTTCCCCCCCTGGCCGCTGTTAAACAAGAAGCTCAAGAGTCAGTGAATGCCGTTGGAACTAGGGGAGGGGATGGATAGGAAAAGCCTCCGTGGGAGCAGCCTCAAGCTAGATGCTTGGCTGCCAGACTAGGGCTCCGTGATCTGCAACGGAGGGATTTTGGGGCGCGCTTTTCCGCAAATACGTACAAGGCACTGGTCATGCTGTGCGCGGCTGTTGCGACCAGTCAGCTTTTGTGTTTTCCATCGCGAAACGGCTCCTGACAAGAACGTTATGGGGAGAGACGGAGAGAGAGAGCTTACAGTCGCCGATGAGACAGACTCTGCCTCGGGCCATGGAAGGGAATTCGACCTCTTGGAACATATTGCAGGCAAGGATCCGCTCGTTCTTGTCGATAACTAGAATAAGTCATGTCAGATTGGGCGTTCGGTCCCATTCATCCCGTTCCTTCAGCGCCGCCCATCTCGTCAGTAAAAGGGATGCACTCAGCTTTCGACCTACTATCGCCAAACTCTCCTTTCTCCGCGAACGGGTGGAACTTGTCTCCGTAAACTGATTTGATGGTATCCTCATCACAGCTACTCCAGACAGACCGGTCATTGTCGACCTTGTCGTCAGTTTTCTTTTGCCAAGATTAGCTGAGCCCCCACCGCAATGCGAACGGAAACGGAGAGTGTGTTTATACCTTTACACCGATGAACCATTGCCGGTTATCGGGGCATGGCCAAGTGGTGAGAGTCGAGTTTTCGTAGAGCATCCAGTTGGCGACACCGAGGTCCTGAGGACCGAGGTGCTCCAGCGGCGCGGTGATGCCGCTCATGTGAACACGGCCTGTGAACTTGATGGTGTTGGCTTCCCTGAGACCAGCATCTCGCGCGAGGCATCTGCGGATGACAGATCGTATCCCGTCGGCACCGACGACGACGTGAGCCCGGAACTCGTTACCATCGTCAGAGACCACTCTGACAAAAGAGTCGCTCGGGTCGTCAATGACATTGACAATCTTTGTGCCGAACTGCACGACAGCGTCGCCTCCCGCAGCATCAAAGAGAAGTCTATGGAAATGATGACGCTCCAGGGACACGACGGGGTACCCGAATTTCGCCTCGCAGCCCGCCCAGTCCACCGTGTTCCAGAGCTTCCTGCCGCGCCAGATTTGCACCTTGCGCAGCTTCTGACCCGCGTCCAGCACCTTGTCGTACACGCCGAGCTGGTCGAGCATGCGGAGGCCGTTGGGCGAGAGCGAGATACCCGCGCCGACGGGGCGCAGCATGTCGCTGCGCTCGAGGACCTTGCAGGAGACTTCGAGCCGCGAGAGGATGGCTGCCAGCGTGAGACCGCCGATTCCGGCCCCGACGATGAGGACCTGAACGTCGACTGGGGATGATGTCATGGTGAGTGAGAGAGGATCGGACTAGGGGTGGTTCATGTAACGTTCCTCCAAGGAGATGAGCGGGTTGCCTGTTAGAGTCTGATGTGATCGGGCCGAAAGAAGGATGTTGGTTTTCTTGGTGAGTTGTGGAGTTCTATCGGTTTTACGGCAGTTGAGAGACGCCTTATGTACTGCTCATTAAATGTGTTTCGAAAGATCATTGTGAGATCCAATCACGGGATAGGTAGACCATTGTTTATCCGTGTTCCTTCGGACTTGAACCCCTAGGTCCGCAGCCGGACCAACATGGAGCGTCTATCCTCGTTTCCGGCCGTCCTGGAGCGGAACAGCCGACAAAAAGCCATGGGCTTAGGCGGAAGGTTTTGAGGCCTGGGCCGGCCGGGCCTGGTCTTTATTAGACTTGGTGGGCTTCTATGTGGACTCCGGTCCGACGGGCTGCCGCACCGTTCCGGACAGGACCCAAGCGGCCGATGCGTTGGTGCATGGGCAACGCGGAGGGGTTCAATGACATAAAGATCAGTACAGCCTGGAGTCATATTAACCGATCTTTGGTATCCATTCGACGAAAAAGAAACTGTGAAGAGTGCCCTAATGCACCGATAATTATAATGTCCTAGTTGAATGAGCTGAGAAGTTCCTCATCTCATTGGGTGCCGAAAAGTCCCACCACTCCTGATGTTCTGATTCCAGTCTGATTACTCTAATTTTAGACGATAACGGAGCCAGCAGCTCTTGAGTTCAGTGCTCTACCTATTTAGCATATCGTGCATAGTAAAGTTGGATAAACAATGTGGAAGTACATTCTTGTAGTGAAAGAAATCAGCTTGGACTCGGAGCCTCGTAGAAGTATCCTTGAGAACCTCACTTGCCTGCTTTATGTCTTCAGGTGTTTTAAAATCTTCACATCGCAGTTTCAACCCCACGCTTATGCCGCGACAGTAGACGACATCCGTTTTCTCTTTATCTAGCACACTTTGGCATTTCCCAAAAGACCGTGCACTAATGAGGAAGCCTCGTCGCTGTTCGAGGTTGGGGGCCGTCGGGAGGATGAGGCAGTGCTCCGGCTTGCGGCACGGTGGCTGGGCATTGGACGAAACCCCATCGAGGGTTCGCGATTCAACAGCGACGTTGCATGTTTAAAAATTTTAAGAGTTGTCCGAATCGAATATTGTTGTTCGCTACCATAGAATTGGAAGGCAAAATCTGGGGCTGAGGAAGCTAGCTCCCTGGTGGACCGAATAAGGCGACTCCCGTTCGGGGCCGGCCCGGGACCCATAATATCCGGGCACATCCCCGCATGGATCCGGCAGTTCCGGAATTAGAACAGTCGGTGCCTGCTTGCTCCAACAACTTTGGGCAGAGATTCACGTGACTAACCGTCACATTGCCCATTACGCTGTCATTTCCACGCATGCACGACTCATTGTTGTAGACGCAGGTGAGATGTCGCGAAAAGAGCCACATGTTTCCGAGTATTATGATTCTAACTGTACAAATCCGGATATTCTATGCCGTCTATTTGCCACCAGCGCTACTCCACCGAGGCGCTTACTCGATTCTTACACCGAATTCGGGGTTGCGATACATCCCTCACCAGGTGGCTCAGGGATTTGACGTTTCAATGGGGCTTCACAAGCACCCTACGCTGAGGGCCTGACTTTCACCAACCCACGAGCTATCGAATGTGACAAACACGTAATTTGCCTTACCATTGAATCTCAGCGATGCCGACTTGAAGCGTCTCAAAGTTCTAGGGCGCCGTTAGCATCGTGGTTTCTCGTCACGGATGATGCGCAAGAAAACGAACCATGATGGCGACCTTGTCCTTGAAGAACGTCTCGCCAAAGTTTCCAATAAACCTGTCGCCAGTCGCCATGGCGCGCACGTTCAACGCGCAAGTTCCGTCGGGCAGCGTCTCGACGTAGTGCTTCGGCGTGTTGGCCCAGACCTTGTCGTGACCCGCGAACTTGTAGCTCACGGTGGGGAACGAGCCGACGCTGCCGCAGTCGACAGAGTACATGGACTGGTTGCCGTTGTTGATGACGGTAGGGTCCTCGAGCGTGAGCGGCTGGCCGCCGGTCAGGTTGACGAGCTTTTCGTACGCGTTGGGGGTCAGGGGGATGCCGCGCCCGTACGAGGCGTGGTCGAAGATGGAGGCCTTGCCGGAGATGTTGGACGTGGGCTCGGTGGGCTGCAGCTCGTCGCCGATCCAGAGCGAGTCGAGGGGCGTCGCCCAGTAGTTGTACAGGCCCGGATGGTACTCAAAGGCCAGCGTGTTGACGTCAGGGAAGACATAGTTGGCGTACCAGTAGATCTCGCTGTCCTTGACGATCTGGTCCATGATGCCGCCGAAGGACTGGAGACCGTCGCTGCCGTTGCAGGTAGCTTTCATGGACTCCTCGTAGCAGTAGACGAAGCTGATGGTCGGGTTTTTCCATTGGCCTGCCTTCCACTGCTGGTAGAACGGCGATTGGAGAGAAGCTGGAAATGAGTCAGGCCAACGTACCGTTGGAAAGGGCCATAAATGACTCTTGGGAACGCACCATTATCACCCTTGAAAACAGGGGAAAGACCCAAAACTCCAGTGAAGGGGTACGGGAAAGCAGAGAGATCAAAGTTGGTGTCAGAAAACTGCATGATAGAGTTTGACGTCACCGGCCCAATCTGAACAGCATCTTGCGCATAGTCGACTGTGAGAGGCTCCCAGAAGAAGAAGTGATTAGGGAGCCAGGTGCGGCTGGGGAAACGCTTCGATGCGTCTCGGTGAGATGTCGACTTGGCCGGGTCGTAGTAGAGCTGCTGCACGTTGAGGCAAGCCGCGGGGTCGTTCTCTTCTCCGTAGCACTTGGGTGAGAGAATGTACTGGCTGATCCAGGTCCAGTCTACAAAGATGGGGATTTCCTGGGGAGGGTTCCCGATCTTCTGGTGGGAGAGGAAACCGAACTGGTTCCAGGTGAGCTGCATATCGAACCGATCAGCGGCCCAGCTGCGAGGGGCCCTCATCTTGCCTGCTTCAGTTGAGCCAGCCAAGAGTGGCAGCAGCACTGCAAACTTGGAGAGCTGCATCTTTTCGATGTTGCGGGATAGATCTCGGGGCAAGTGCTTGGCAGTAGGATTAGGGTCTATTATGAGCAACGTATGCGGAAAAGGAATGAGTTGGTGAGTTTGAAAATGTCACCAGACAGTGACCAGGTCGTCCTTCTTAAACAAGTCCTCTTGTCGGAGGTGTTCCAGAGCGAGTCTGGCATCCGGCGTGGCCCTCACCTCCGTTTCCGTCCCCTCTCGGAGGCTTCATTGTCATTGAGTAAAGGCCCAATTCTGGGGACCAAGGAATTTTTCATTTTTGCGAAATGACTAGTGTCCAAGCCACAATTGGTCTCCGTGAGATCGGCAGCACTCGTTTTGCATTTCGTCTTGGTGCTCTACGTCTCTGTGTCTTGAATCTAAGGGAAGCCCTGCGACACTTGCATGACCAGAATCGATGAGGGGGGCAGAGGAAGAAATGGGAGCTTATTGTTAACGGCTTTTACAACGTTGCTGCATACTCGACATCTGGAACTTGGCCCCACTGTCGAATACAAACCCTGATCTCTTTTGAGACTACCGTTGTTGTCGCGATGTCGTCATGGTTGCACATGATATCAAACAGGAACCCTGCCATGGATCTCGATCCAATCAAGCTGCCAACACTGGCGTGCGTCGCGTCCATGAAGTGTCCCGAAGGCCGAAACCATAGCGTACGAAATCGACGCAGGGCATCAAGGAGCATCTGGGGAACAGCCTTCTGGTGTTTCTAAGGCTGCGGATCAATCACTCGCCACGCGCTGTCCTTCCTAGCCACCGCCGTGGTCGTCCAGTGTGCTATGGAGAACCTCCGGTGAGTCTAAAGGGGAAGCGGATGGCGCCTGGAAGTGGTCCTTTGGGCATCCGTGCCATCTCCTTAGCAAGTTTTGCTGTTCCGGAGCGTTTCCACGCTTCAAGGCTACGACATGAATCTCTCTGGAACACGATCCAGCACAGCTGGAGTCTAACATTGTCATCTCGGTCGTGAGAATCATCGCCACTTTGCATCACGGTTTGCAATTTGCCGTCGCAGATTCAGTTTGCAATGTTGGATATAAGACTTGGTCTTGGAGGAGGCTGAAGGTGCTTCCAGAAGGCCATCAACAACCTTCTCGACGCATTCGGTCGTCAACGGTTCTCGTGAGCATCTCGCCGGTTGACCGGTCTCTTCAAAATCAAAAGGAATTCAACTCACCAAAGTTCAGCATTCTCGCTCAAGTCTAATCAATTCTCTACTTTTCACTACTTACTAAAACGACACTCTTACCACCTAACACTTATCATATCGTATTACCACATTGACATCTTTATCAAACCATCATGGAGGTCATTACCCTCCTCCAAGGAGACGAGGACTCTCACCTTACACCATTTTTCATGTGTCACGCAATCTCAGGGCTCGCGCTACCCTTTCTCCGCCTCGAAGCCCTCAGCGAAGATGACGAGAGGCCAGTATACGGCATCACCTCCCCCATGCATTGCCCAGGTGGTAATGATTTCATGTTTCCCGAGACACTGCGAGACCTTGCTGCACTCTACGTCGAAAAGATCAAGGAAGTCCAGCCGAGGGGCCCTTACCTGCTGGGAGGATGGTCGATGGGCGGCATGATTGCCATGAACATGGCCATGGTTCTGCGCGACCTGGGAGAAAAGGTCACAAAGGTAATCATGCTCGACTCGGCCAACCCAGAGACCTTCCCCTCGTTTCCGAGCGCCAAGGATCACCGCTCCCTCACACACCTTACCTTTACCAGGACCGTTGCTGCCGATATTCGACTCATGGACTCCGATTGTTCTCCCATTGGGTCGCCCGTGATCAGTGAGAGCGAGTTTGGAGACTACCTCACCGTCGGCGAGAACCGAACAAGCACATGGGGGACATTTACGACGGAGGTCTCTTACTCCAGCAGCGCTTCGAGCGATTACGAAGACGACAGCCCTGCTTGGTCTCCAAGTACCCCCGGGTCACCGGCGTGTAGCAGTGAAGCTGGGTCAGAATTCTGCCCAGAGCAGAACCGATTGCTACAAGACTTTCCCACGGAGGATCAAATCGACGCCGAGACCCTCACCGCTGCTCACGACCTCGAGGTCACCCAAAACGAAGAAGAAAACGACGAAGATGATGACCAGGACGCAGAAGAAGACGAAGAATTTGACCAAAATGAGCCGGACCAGGTTCGCGACTTCCTGCAAAAGATCAAGCAGCATATCCATAAAGGTCTCGGCCTCATCTCGACCGTCGAGCCGGGCCAATTGCTCCCCAAAGACGGCGTCTCCGACTTCCATACCGTCCTCATCAAATGCAAGCCCGACCCGTTCGACGACCCCAATTTGACCCAGCGAGAGCGCGAGGGCGTCATCTTTGTCCGCTCCGTCATGCGCGAAACGGCCATGTGTTGGGAAGCGGAGAAGTTTGCCAAGTTCGAGACGGTGCCCTTCAGCGGCGACCACGATGGCGCATTTGAGCCCCAGCACGTGGGCGAGCTGAGCGGGATTTTCAGAAAGTGTCTGCAGGGTCTAGAATGATCACCGTCTTTGAAACCCCTCATTGAAGTCCTGGCGGCTTCATTACTTATCTGTACTGTTGGGATTGTGCTTTTAGGCTCGTAAGCATTGGAAGCGATGGCTGGCATTGTGGTTCACGGTGTAATTAGCGGCATCATTGAAGGCGTTTGGAGTTCACTGCATCTACTAGTTGAAGGATATTGGCGGGTAGGCAACTTGTATGTATCTAGGCACTTATAACTCGTAGCTCACAAAACTGCAAACCTCTCAACTGAAGCCATCCCCAAAGCTCGTCTGCCCGTACCATCATTTCCGCGCATGGCTGACTCTGGGTTACAATATATCCGTCTTCAGTCCGGCCATTTCCTTCTCTGCGTTTGAAGAGACCTCAATTTTCGAGCCCCGAGCGGCTGGGCAGTTGCCAGAATTCATAGCTTGACGGCTGCGCAAGATAGTATGACCCCTTGCGAATCTCGATCGAAGGGATGAGCTGGCAACAAAAAGTAAACAAATGACGTCAAAAAGAGCTTAATCTTTGTTTACATTCTCCATCTCCGTGCCCCTCTCCGACATGTTGCCTTAGCTTGCGGAGGTATGGAGTTGTGCTTAGACTTCACTAGCCTGCATCTTCCGGATGAAAGAGGACTGGTCTCCGCCCCCATCTGGATGCATGTCTCCTCCTCCACGGAGATTTTTTTCTGACAGGCAGCTTAACGTTCTAGAAGTTTAAACTACGTAATGTTGCATTCGTGTAACGTTAAGATGCAACGGAACTCAATTTCCTCGATGAGGCCTGGCGTAGACCAGCGCTGAAGGTTGAAATGCCGCTAGTTGAATAATAGCAAAGATGAAGCATCCCAAACACGATATGCGCAGTCTGTGTTTAGATGCTGCAAAAACTATGGGACTTCCGTGTGAATGAGACACAGATAGAGGACTTGTTTGATGGTACAGTAAACGCGGCGGCAATAAAGGCTTATCTACAGGTCTTATTCATCTACAATTCTACCTCTGCCAACAGCAATTCATTCCTTGTTGGTCGGTGATCGATACTCATCCCAAGGCTATACATCACAAATCTCTTAACAGCCTCCCATCATCTCGGGCCACTTTCTTCTGGAAACTCTCACTCTCAATCCTCCCTGATAAGGTGTCAGCAAAGCAACAGAGAGACTGTTGGAGAATTGGACATTATACCTTTAGCCAAGGCGAGCCAACCTTGCCAAAATCTAGGCCTTCAAAGTCTACAGTTTGAGGCTGGTCCGGTGACGCCCATGTAACATCATAAAATCGCAGCAAAGTCGTCAAGGTCTGAGTCACAATGATCATGGCCATCTTCTCGCCAGGGCATCGATGGCTTCCGCCACCAAACAGCATACTTTTGACGCCGTTGCTATCCTTTCCTTCGAGATTGACGAGCTTGTTCTCGGCGTTGAGCCACCTTCCGGGCATCCAGGTGTCGGGATTCGGATAGTTGGCAGGGTCATGGTGCGTCAAGTATGGAGAGATGGACACGACCGAGCCCTTTGGAACGGTGATGTCTGTACCTGGGACAGGCATTTCCTGCATGGCGAGGCGGAAGCACTTCATGCCTGCGTAGTAGCGCATCGTCTCCTTGATGCAGGCCTGGATGAGCGCCGACTCGGTGTTCCCACTCCGAGCATCTCTCTTCACGGCGGCCATGACATCAGGATGGCGTAAAAGCTGGCAGAGGTCGTCAGTTTCGTCGTACTCAAATCCTCACGCGCAGCTTTGAATACGTACGCAAACAACGACCCAGGAGGTCGCAGCGACTGTGGAAGTGTGAGCAGCAAACATCAATACAGTATGATGGGAAGGGAGATAGTGCTTCAGCGGCGCCATGCTCTGTTCGTGTAACGTGTGCGTGATGTAGTCCGGTAGGTCAGTCTCGAGATCACCGTTCTTGGCTGCGACGTGTCGCTGGCTGAGCTTCTCCCAGAAGATCTCTTTCACACGCTCGCGAGCATGGTGCAGTCTTCTCGCTGGTGGATGAGGCACCCAGTCGGGGAGCACGAATGACCAGATGCTGCCAATGTCGCACTCCATCGCATGCAGAAGGTCCAGGAGCTCTCCGCTCGATTCATAAAAGTCGTCGCCCATCAGGGTCCTGACGATGACCTTGTGTGTCAACTCGGATACCCCATCAAAGAGCTCCACGTCGGACTTCGTCGTCCACTCGAGCGCGCATCGGTGAGTCTCCTCCACGGTGCACTTGGCCATATGCTCCTGCGCTGTAGCGCGGTTGATGTACCGGCTGAGGGAGCCGACCATGACTCTGATATTATCCATGTACCCAGGGTCGAGGATCTTGTTGAGAAATATTCCCTAATCGCATGTGAGTTGAGACACGTCTGACTTTGAATGTCTCAAAACTGGGTTGAGGTGGCTAACTGGGGAGGGGCGCTCACCATTCCATGGCCAAACGACCAGGCTTTCTCGGGCATGTCGAGATAAGCCTTGTTGAGCTCATTTCCGCGAAGCCAGACATTGTGGACTGTCAGGATCTGGATTGAGAAGATGTTACCACATTGCAGTTGAGCTCTGCGGATGAGCGAGATGGGTTTGACTGCGTAGTCGTGGGCGTCGCTGAGGAAAGCGAAAAGCCCCTCGCCTTTGTAGGCGGGAATCTTGCTAGGCTTGAAATACCATCTTGCTAGCAGTATCGCTGCTGCAAGGAGGAGTGGAACAGCCAACATGATTCGAGGAGTGAATGATGGTCGACGCAGCGGAGAAACGAGTGTGACTGTTGAAAGAACCACATGGGCTCGTGGGTTATAGTCGCCGCGAGGAGACAATAAGATTTTCGACAAAATTATTCAAGAAATTGATCCGGCGCAGGCGTGAGTCCCTCTTAAGTCGACCAAAACACCAATTTCCAGGTCAAATATTGAGAGCTCCCCGACGGCGGAGGTCCGTCCGAAGCCACCGAGACAGAATCAAAACATCAATTACCTTGGCCCTGGATGTTGAGATGAGCTCCATGGCGTAGCCGAGACCACTCAAAACATGTTGACTTGTCGGCGAAGGACGATTCTCGGCTCCGTATGGTAAACAAAACGTCCCTCCGAAAGGCCTCGGAATGCGGTGATGTCCAGGTGTTGGGTTCAAGGGATGAATTAGCCTCGTCGATCTGGGGTATGAGCCGCTCCAGCAGAATTGTGGCTTCAGGTGGCTCATATCTGACTGTACTAGTAATGTTTTCCATGCATCGATGTTTAAATCCCGTGACTTTAAGATCCTGCGTATGCCTATTTCAGCTTCAGGATTCCCGGGAGCAGTCGAATGTGACTTGGATTATTTTCTCGCCGACATGCTTCAACCCGTTGGAGATCGCGAGCGCCTGACTCCGCCGATCCTTGAGCATAACAAGGGTAAGTTATGACTCAATGGAATCACTTTAAAGTATGGGGTATACAAAGTAAAGCCTCTCTTCCTTGGAATTCGGACGACGGAGAACGCTAGGAGAGCCAGGATTACGCGGCCACAGCCCGTCTACGACTTGGATATCTCGATTCTACAGGAACTACGCTGCTAGCGTTCTGTCGATCATTTAAATTAAAGGAAAAATTCAGATTCTATTCAGATGTACACAAAAGAACTCCGCCGGAAGCTTCTTGAGAGCTTGGCCTCGCCGGAGGTAGACATGCTGGTGGGTTATCTCTCGCACACCGTCTCCATCACTTTTTGGCAACTGCCCTAGTCTTTCGATTGCGCGGCTAGAGAATGCAACAAATTTTGCTTTGAGAGCTTCTAGAACATCTCCCAGGAAGGTGGTTTACTTTATCTCACCGTCGCTTCCCGGTGACGTACGTCATGCAATGTCCTCTCCGAAGGTCCGGGTGGACTGCTGTGCCGTAAATACACGCAACGGATCCAGAGACCTGCGATTACCCTGTCAGTGTCGCGTGATAACTAAAACGGCTAGATTGCCTTCCTTGTATTGAACGCAGGCCGATACAATAAACATCCTCCGCGATAAACCCTCCAGTTCCCGCTCAATCCTCAGCATCGCCAGGTGTCAACGCCTATCTCCTTGGCCACAGCTGCCCACGCTTTGATCAATGATTGTATCCTGGTAATTTCCATTCTTTCAATCTCACCGTCCATTACATACTGCCACTGAATATGCTGTGGGTTTGCGTTTCTTGATGCGGCCGGCGGGTGGCCTGCTCGCACGCGCCATTGGGTCCTCTAAGGAACTCTTACTGACAAACCCAAGTCAGGTAAATGCATTGTGTACGATTTAAAGATTTTTTTCGGAATTTGAAGCATCGCTCAAGGTGTAATCATAATCTGATTTTTAATGCCTACAAAGCTCAATTCCAAGAGATTCAGGAAGCTCCATACTGAGAACCAGAAGTCCAGATCATCACCTCGCGCTTAATTTGTATATCCAGATACTGCTGGTTCCCTCCTGCCCTAGATATCTTCCTTCCCTCGCAAGAATCGGTCAACTTTCCGTGATCATCAGATAGAGAACGACTACAGAACGAATTTCAAATGAGATTCGATCCGATTGTCTAGTATGGTGATTGTTTTATCCAATCCAGGCTGGCGATCACGGAAGTGATGAAGATAGGGGTTGTCCGCTAGAGGCGTCTTCGCTTACTTCAAGAGTTAAGAATCCAAAGAATGGATCAACAAACCACTTGGTTGAAAGGCTGCGGGTGGTTCTTCTACAAAATATACTTCCGATGCTCTCCGGAGTCTTCCGTGTTAAGTCGGACGGAGGTCGTGCCAGCTCAACCAATCACATCCTACCACCGGCCGTCGCGGCCGGATCCACTCCGGGGCTTCCATCCGTCCCCTAGCGGAGGGGCTCAAGTAGCAATATTCAGCATATCACAACCACGTTCACCCAAGCCGGACTTGTGCTTTGAAGTTCACCCTGCCAAGTTAATCCTTGGCGTATCGATTGACTATCGACCGATGTGCTTCGTATGATGGTTTCCCTAATCTAGGACCAAGACGGAGGAAAGAAGGCTGTACATATTTTCAAATTATCTCCGGCGAAGCAGGGGGGGCCAAAAGATCATCGCCGCAATGTATTTAACAATCACCCGCGACCTTCCGGAAGACCTTCCTGGCCATCTAGCAACCACAGACCATCATCGTCGACGAATCAGCCATTGCATACCTCCTCGCCATGCAACTGTCACTTCTTCTCGCTGCGCTGTCTGCGCAGGCAGTTCTCGCCGCACCTCGGATCAAGAGAGATGCTCTCAAGTCATGTGTGGAGGAAGTCTTTGGAGGAAACGCGGCTCTGCGCATAGTGACGCCGACTGATCCCAGATACCACGACGCAAGAATCGGAGAGGCTATTCAGTGAGAGAAATAGCAGACAACTTTCATATTTAGGACGCAAAGCTCATATGAGACCAACAGATTTACACAGATGCCAGTTTTGATTGCTTATGCGGAAAAGCCGTACGAAGTTGCGCCCTTGATACAATGCGCAAAGACGAATGGCATCAAAGCAGTCCCCAGAACGGGTGGTCACCAGTAAGCATTCTACCATCCCCAGACCCATCTCTGTGTATTCAAAGTGACTTACTTCGCGCAGCTTCCTCGGATACTCTGCCCTCCAAGACGCTCTCGTCATCGACATCACCCACATTGACTATGTCAACATTGCCGCAGACAAGAAGACCGCCACTGTCGGCGCCGGCATCCGCTTCGGCGCCTTATACACGGCTCTCGGGCAGCAAGGCCTCGACTGGACGGGTGGCATCTGCCCCACCGTCGGCATATCGGGATTCCTCTCCGCTGGCGGCTTCAACATGCAGATGCGCCAAAACGGCCTCGGCGTCGATAACGTCGAATCCGCCAAGGTGGTCACATCAGACGGCTGCGTCGTGACAGCTTCTCGGGATGAAAACTCGGACCTCTTCTTCGCCATCCGCGGGGGCGGCGGCGGATCGTACGGCATCGTTATCGAATGGACGCTGCGCACATTCGAGTTCCCCCGCTCCGCCATGGTGTATCTGCAGTGGAATGGCTCCGACACGAGGTTCGATATCGCTAAGACGTTTCATGAGTGGGCTCCTCGCGCGGATAGCGCCCTCAGCTCGCAGGTGAACTTGTACAAGAACCGTACCGATGTTATCGGATGGTGCTACGGGTGCACTCTCGATAAGTTGCAGGGCATGGTGAACGCATCTGGGCTACTTCACATTGGCACGCCGGCAGCTTACATCTCCGGGGGATGCAACACCATCAACGCCCGACTCTTCGGATACGGAGTCAACGAGTGCGGAGCCGACGAGGCGGTCGCCCAAGTCGCACCCTTCGTTGTCAACACAATCCAGCAACCATTCATCCAGATCCCTGGCTACGCCAACTTCACCTACAATGAGACGACAAAGGCGCCAGAGCTGCCCCCCGCGCAGCCCTGGGAACGCTTCATCCGCTTGTCCAAGTCATTCATGATCCAGAAGGACAAGCTGCTCACGGACGACACGATGAAGAACGCTATTACCCGCATCGACGAGCTCGACGATGCTGCTCAGGGCTGGATCGAGTGGCACGCGTGGAACATTTCCGTCTCGGGCGATGCGGCTTTTGCGTGGCGCGAGAAGGCATACTCTCACATGGAGTTCATCGTGTCCAGTTCCGCGGACGAGAAGGTCCACAAAGACTACGTGGAGTGGTTCAAGAGCCTGGAGGACTATCTCCGTCCACTGGTTGGGTGAGTCGTTCTCGTTCTTCTTTAGGCTGATGGATGAGTAACTGACCAAGGTAAAAGAATGGCAAGCTACTCCGGCTACATGGACGACACGATCTCCACCCCACCGCTTGATTCGTACTATGGCGCCAACGTCGCAAAGCTGTCTCAAATCAAGTCAAAGTACGATCCACAGGGGTTCTTTACGAATGTGAGTATACCGACTTCTGTGGAAATTGGGCCCATTAGCTAACGAAAAGAATGCAGCCTCTGAGTATCCAAGCCCAATACCCGAACCAAACGGTGACTGGTGACAGCTGTCTGTAGATAAAGACAGATGACGGTGTCAGGTTGCCGAAGAACCGTACGATTGTGACGTCAGAACAGAGCTTGCTTGATGGCAAGCTGTTTCCATCTATAGAGCGAGACCCGTCGATGTAAATGTAATTTAGCTGAAATATCATCCCTTCATCCGCGCATGATCGAGTCAAGATAGCCCACCCGATTGGAGCCCAAACATCAGATGGGTGAACAAGCTCTTACCGAGGCCGTATCCCGCGCGGGGTCGACCGCGCAATACCCGCATCATTGAATTGGCTTTTTGTGTTTATTTCATTCTCTTCTCTCATATTAGTTTCTTGATTTCGGATCGACAGACGTACCTGCAGGAACAAATGCACCATGACTACCGCACTTGATCGAGGAGCGCCGCGACCTGAAGAACTTGCTGATGCAGGGTGTCTCTTAAGGTACGTAGGTCACGAAAGTATGATTGAATATGATGTTCTACTGTATTTGTGAATCTTGTCGAGTTGTTCCGAATGTGGCCAACATCGGCGCAACAGAATGCTAAGAAGGCGCTCGCGGTTTAGGAGAAGCTTGAATCCTTACGGTCTTCTTGCTCGTCTCTTTCGAAACTTTTCAAGCGTTCTTATTCTCATTCCAACAAGGATTCATTTCTTGGCGTTTTGATTCTTACTTGGCGTCGAGAAATCCAATATTTTGCAAGCAGTTGTAATATCGCCAGCAGACTACATGTCGCCTTATTCCAAATATACTCGCTGACCCCGAGACCAAGGCAACCTCAGACCATAATCTGGCTCAAAACCGCGGACCAATCCTTTGCAATACACAAGTCGCTCCTGGTCGAGTCCTCAAAGTACTTCCAACGCTGCCTCGACGGCCCCTTTGCAGAGTCCCACACCAACACCATCGACCTAGACGACGACGCGGACGACGGCGACGACAACGTTAACATCAACCCGCTGACCCTGGGCACCTACGTAAAGCTTTGCTACTTCACCCGCCTCACGGCCCAGCGCGTCAAGCGCTGCCGCCGCAACGCGGCGGACCACTCGGAGGACTCGTACGAGGTCTCCCCCTTCTCCCTGAAACCCTGCGACATGCACACGCCGCACGACCTCACGGAGCTCGTCGACATGTGGTCCCTCTGCGACCGTTTCCATGACGACCTCCTGCTCGGAAAAGTATCGACCGCCATCCGGGAGACGCTCGACGTCGGGGCCCAGAAGCTGGGCGACGCGCACTGCGCCGAGTGGTGGGTCTTCAACTTTGCCAACGGCTACGTCGCGCTGGAGAGCTTGCACCGGAGAGACGACGACGTGGAAGGGCTCCTTGAGCGGTTGAGGGAGCTCTTTGTGCAGAACTGTTCGTCGACGTCGTGGGAGCGCTTGGCAAGCCAGCTACCGAGTGACTTTGTGGTGGCGGCCTCGATCGCGTTCCAGGCAAAGATGGCGACCCTAATGCCACACGAGGCAGCGATTGCGCGGGTCAATGGTGCGAGCTTGTGTTATGAGTGCAAGACGAGGGTTCAGATGGCTTTGAAGAGATGAATACACCCGTCTTGGATTATTTCAGGAGCTGTGCACATTATATCACGATCTAGGCTACGAAAGATGTGAAGACCATATCTCGCTGGTCATGACTGTGCCATCAAGATGGCTACTCTCAACTGTAAGACTGTAAGATTAGAAGACAAAATCCTTCTAGTCCACCATGAGGGCAACCTCGTTGTTGAACGGCCGACTTGAATGAATGTTTTCAGGTCTTCGCTGCCATCATTCCTATGCAGCAAGTGCTCCACGAGACTACTTGCTACATCGAGCGTGCCGGCACTGAACCAGCCCACGACATCGTTGCTTAATAGAGATAATTGTTGACATTTGTTACTTGCTGTCTGGAACAGAGTGGTTTGTCTATTAGCAACCATCCCGCCTCCTTTTTTTTTGCCTTCCTCGCCTCGTCATATGCTTTTCAGTGCCCGTCCGTCTAAGGTACTCATACCGCGGTATTATACAGTAGTATACAAACCCGGCGCTTGCCATAATGCAGCCGTTGACAAAGAGATTTCGGCGGCATTGTTGTCATCTGCCAGGCGAAGTATTGTACAAGTCTGCTTTGTGTAGGTCGATTCAAAGATGCCACTCGGGGAGGGCAAAGTCTCGGTCCTTTGGCCAGTTTTCCGTCCTGTAAAATTCAACGGTCAGCAATTTGATTGTACGAATGAGCATTGTCTGGGAGGAAAATCCATACCTTGTAGTCAGGAGAACCGTCATGCGCTTTCTCCTCTCCACAGTCTCCTCCGCCTCCGTCAAGCGCAGCCACTCGTCAAGCAGGCGCCGCAGCTCCTGAACCCCACGACCAGCGCAGTCGATACCACGCTCCGTAGCCGCGATCTTGACCTCCTGCTCCTCCAACCCGGCCGCGCCCCCATCTCGAGCCAGCAACCTATCGTCCCCTTCCAAGAATGCCATCCGCAGCTTGCCCTTCGTCGCCCACATACCCGGCGGGATAAAACCAATCTTATCCCACATCATGCCGGGCATGTGCAGACTGCGCAGCACGTGTTTCCTCGCCGGCGCCCTCGCGGCCGTCCCCTGTGCCGCCGCGACGCCCTGCGGCGCGGCCCTCTCAAAGTCGGCAAACGACCTGTGGCGGCGCTCCTCCGCCTGCGAGAAACTGGCGTCGATCTGCCGCGGCAGGCGGCAGGTGTACGGCACGACACCGTCGACGAAAATGACAATGAGCGGGGTGAATTCCCCGCAGACCAGGAGCACGAGGCCAAAGAGCGGGACGCGGAGGACGTCGTGGCGCACGCGCCAGAGCAGGACCCAGTCGGCGCGCGAGAAGCCCTTGGGGATGACGCCCGGCGTGAAGACGGAGGGCGAGCGGAACCCTTCGACCGAGGTGCTCTTGGCACGGATGACGTCTTGGATGTGGCGCCGGTTGGAGAAGACGGCTTTGAGGCCCGTCTTGTAGAACTTGATGTAGGCTTTACCCGTTTCGAAGAGGTGGCCAATTTTTGAGGAGTCGGGTTTGCGCTCGGGGAGGTCGAGGGCCGTTGGGCGGGACGAGGCGATGGCGTTGACCTTGTCGCTCGCGGGGGAGGATTCGGGCGTGAGGGAGCTCGCTAGCCGACGGTAGGGGGTTGCTTGTCGCGCGATCGAAGAGAGGAGGAAGGATGTGTGGACGGTGCTGCTGCTGCTGCTACCGCAGAGGAGAGAGGACGGAGCGCGCATGGCGCGCAGCGTCGTGCCGTGGTTCATTGCATGGGACGCGTGAGAAAGTTGTGGTTGTTGGGAACCTTCAGGGTTGAGGGTTGCGGATTGAGGTTCGTAAACGAGGGTCGGGTCGGGTCGCGCGGGATGCCAATGGGCATGGCCAAAATATCGAATTTAATTAAAGAAAAATGGCTAATTGGTTTCGTCACTGATTACCTACAAGCTTATCGCTTATCGGCGCGGACCCCTTGCATCGGCCCCACCTTTCAATCCCACCCGCCGGGTCGGGTCCGGGGAGCGGCCGCTCTCGCCGAATCAAGCTTTACCCTTTCCCCTTGGCGTGACTATCCAGTGTAGGCTATTGGACAATTGGGTTGGACGGTTGGGGCGATCATTTGACTCTTTGAGCATAGTCAATCTTTGACACGTGTATCCGTAGCATCTACATAGTAGGTGAATACTTCGCTTTCAATATGCTCCTGGTTAGAATTGTCAACGGCAACGTTCAACTCCGATGACCTACCTTGTTTCAGGAGGAGCAATGGAAGAATCCCCCCGTAAGACAATTTGTATTAGAGTTTCAGTGTATATAGAGTTACTAATACAGAGCAGAGCCAAGCGAAGGAAAGGCTCCTCTTCTACGAGTCTTCCCCGTCAGCGAGCTGTCAAGCTACATAACAAATGTCAACATGAACCGCCACAACGGTAACTCTGAAATGGCTTACATGAAAGTAACACAAATCTCTTTCAATATGGCCATATTATGGGGCAGACAAGCCCACTTGGGTCGCTGACCTAGGGTAGTCTGCAGAGAGCCGAAATCACAACCCCAAAATTGCGGATCAACCTGTGGGTCACCACAAGACTTCATGAGGCATTTTCTCGGCTCTGTCTGACACACCGAGCAAGGCCCAGCCTTGATTCTCACTCCCCTTGGTGTAGTTGGTTCATCACGTTCGACTGTAATTGTTCATCTCTTGTCATCGAAAGGTCTCTAGTTCGATTCTGGAAGGGGAGAGAGCCTAAATCTTTTGTCTTTTTGATGCTTGACAACATCCTTGTTGTGATTCCTGTGATGCTGAGTTGTGTAGGCTTATTTTTTTAGTTGTGTTTTGCAACTTTTGGATGTTATGGTGCGGATTGTCGGTCGGCTTGGTTCTGTTGAAGACTCTCTAGTAAAGCCTTTTCACCTAGCTGTAAGCTATGTTGAGTTTGAAAGCTTCCGGCTACTGCCAGAATTCATACCTCGTGCGTCAAGGGGAGATCGTGTACTTTGCAACACTGGCCAGTCCGAATTCAGTCTCAGTCCCATATTCGCGGAACTTACTCCCAGCCTACACAAAAGAAGCAAACATATCCCTCTCACGAATTCCACAACTTGAAAGGTGATGTAAAATAAACCGCGCCAAATCAACCTCCTTCAACTATTGCCGATCCCAACCATCACTCACTCAGCACCCTGCCCAAACCACCGCCGGAACCACCCAACAGCCTGATCCTCGGCCCTCATCCCGAAATCCGCCTGCCTCTGATCATTCGGGTCCCCCCTCACCGCGAAGCCGTGCTTGGCGCCGGGGTACTCCACAATCTCAAAGTCGCCGCCCTTCTTCCCCAGCAACTCCTTGGCCTCGACCATCTTGGCCCGCGGCATCATCATGTCGTCGTCCCCGTTCGCCACGCTCAACGGCAGCACCACGGTTTCCAGATCCTTCGGCAGCGTCAGGAAGCTCGGATGCGCCGTGAACCCGCAGTCGATCAATCTCTCGCCCTCGCCCTCGCTGCCGCTGCTGCCGCCACCGCCGCCGCCAAATGGTCCCGCAGCGAGCTGGCAAAGTTGTACCACGAACTTGCCGCCCCAGCAGAACCCCGCGACGCCAACCTTGATTGCTTTTGGGGCGGACGCCCCGGTGTCGACAGATGGTGGGGAGGACGATGACGGATGAGGAGGCAGCGGGGACGGCGGCGAGAGGCGGACGGCGCGGAGATAGTTCTTGATGCGCGGGACGATGACGCCGGAGCGGGTGGCGATGACGAGGGGGATAAAGTACCGCACCACCGTCGCGATCATGACGGGCGCGATGTAGAGATACTTTTTCCACCACGACGTCTGGCCCTGTATCCCGTCGCCCAAGGCCAGCACAGTATCTGGTATCGCGTGGCCTATTTTGCGCGCGCGCGCGCGCGCGCGCGCGTCAGCGGGCTTTCAGTCTCTCTTTTGGTGTAAAACTTTTGCGATAGCCCATAGCCCAGTCTGCTACTCTGAGATGCCTTTCTTTCTTTTTTTCTACATTTTTCTTGTTCTTCATCTTTTTCTGTTTCTTTCTGGGATGCCAATTACAACACTCGAGACAAGGCAAAAATACAGCGTTCAACAACACCACGGGGACCAAAAAAAATACGGATTCGCAAAAAGGCAAACGTTGACAAAACAAAAAAATGACGGGAGATTTCCAGTCAAACGTACCATTCATCAACTCGGGAAGCAGCACGACCGCAGGGATCCTGTTGGCGTACGCATCCGCCAGCGCCCGCGAGTTGCGCAGCGTCCACCCAAACACGTCTGGAAGGATCACAACGACGCCCGCGGGCTCGCCGCGGCCCGGCTCCGGGCGCGCGACGTACGTCGGCAGGCCGTAGAGGGTCTCCTCGGTGCCGCGCGGCTCGACGTCGCCGCGGAGGGTGCCCTTGAAGCAGTCGGCGCAGAAGCGGGGTGCCTGTTGTTGTTTCGACGACATTTTTTCCTTCTTCTTCTTCTTCTTCTTTTTTCTTTCCTGCTTGTATGTGTCGCTTTTTGTTGAAGATGATGGGAGTAGTGAGTTGTACCTGGGCTGAATACGCAAGGTATATCAGTGGTAAACGGATTCAAACAGCTCAATGCCGACAATGTTTTTTGATTCGTGGGGGTTCCTGAATGTCAGTGTCAATTGCAGTCATATGCAGAACGGAACCGTTGCACAGATTGGGGTGGTAAAGAGAGGCGGGAAAGACGGAGTCTTCTTATACGGATAGTCCCAAGCTACCTAGCTAGGTAGATAAACATCTAATGCTCATGCAGAGCTAGCTTATCAGGTAGGTAAGCTGTCACACAAAACAGGCGCGCGGGGTTTCGGCGGAAATGAAGTCATGACCGCGGAGTCTCACCCGAATCCGACCTGGGGTGGGAGCTTGGGACGTTCGTACTCTGAAAACAAATCACAATTGGGGTCTGGCTTCAAAGTGTACAGTGTCGCCTCTCCCTCTCTCTCTCTCTCTCTTATGCACATCGGTCAATCTGTTGGAAGTGATCTGCGCCAACTACAAAGCGTTCACACCCTACCTCTCCCTCCCTCCCTTCCGACCCCCTCCAAAGAAAGCAGCCCGGCACGCTCGGTTTTGTGAAGCGGGGTAGAGAGAGCAATTGAAGAGAATCAAAAACCTCCAACCTCTAGCCACGGGATCGGACCTGAAGAAAAGATCTTGGAACCCGTAGAGTTGGCAAGGGCAGACTTTCTCCACCCAGAGCCGGCCGGGTCCCGATCCTCCGTCTTCAAGAACGTTAGGGCCGGGCGGCAAGGCAGGCAACACTAGAATCCCTTTTTTTCCATATTTTGCTGGCCAAAATTTCGGGGGCCCTCACCGGGGTGTGGCCTCCCCCGCCGATACGTGCCTCACCGAGAAAGGAGATGACGTGATTGGACCAGGAGATTTGAACACAATATTTTGGAGGGGCCGCCCTCTTCCTATCTCAAACAACCATCTCATGCTTTGTCATTTGCAGCTCATTCGATTTAGTCTCTAGTTACCTTTTTAGAGACAGTGTCGATATCCCTCTACATAACTTTGCTACCGTGCTTCTTCCTTTATTCCCATTTTCATATAATCACAGGTTATAGTCCTCCTCCGACACAATGGTAAGAGTCCAAACAGCCGCCCCTCTCAAAACTATTGTAAAGCCTCTCTTTTTTTTTTTGGTCGGTATACTGACGGAGAACCTCCTCGCCAACGCAGGTCCACGCCGACGCGTCAAACTTTGCCGACGGCGTGACAAAGGAGGAAGCCTACGAACAGGTCCTCCTCCAAGCGCAAGGTCTCCTCGACGGCCAAAGAAACTGGGTACGTTTTCGTGTGTCTTGTGTGTGTGTGTGTTCCTAGGTGCCACAGAAATCACTCTTATCCCCAAACCTCTTTGGCTCATACTATAGACCACCACGTACCTCACTATGAACACTTTTAAACTTACACTCTGGACAGGTTGCGTAAGAACAACAACAACTCCATCCAAAACTCATCCAAAATGAAACAACACCAAGGAAAAAGGGAGAAAAGTAAAGAAAGAAAAAGAAGACTAATCCCACCTTTTCTCATACAGCAACCTCGCCAACACAGCCTCCCTCCTCTGGCACGCCTACCACTCCCTCCCCTCCCCCGCAAACGCAGTAAACTGGGCCGGCTTCTACGTCCTCGACCCGGCGGCGCCCACGCCCACGCCCTCCAAGTCCCTCATCCTGGGCCCCTTTATGGGCAAAGTAGCCTGCCAGCAAATCCCCTTTGGCCGCGGCGTCTGCGGCGCCGCTGCCGCGACGCGAAAAACCCAGCTCGTGGCCGACGTGGAGGCCTTTCCCGGTCACATTGCCTGCGACGGTGACAGCAAGAGCGAAATTGTCGTGCCCATTGTCGTAGGCGAGAAATTGGTCGCTATTATTGATGTTGACTGTGCGCAAAAAGACGGGTTTGATGAGGTTGATCGGGTTTGGTTGGAGAGGCTTGCTGTGTTGCTTGCTGAGGGTTGTGATTGGTAGAAGAAGGTGATGAAGGAAGGGAATGAGAGCCGGAGCTGCATGCACAGATTTATTTGATGAGAAGACGTTGCAGAGCTCACTGGATAGGAGAAGAACAATAGCGGATGTACACATGGAGTTGGCGACAACGGTTACCCGGGAGCGGAGTTATTATCTCAACATAGATTCACTGTGATAAAATCACAGGAAAACACACTGGACTCAACAAAAATATATTGAGCACGCTGGAGTCAACCTCTGCGGTTTACGACTAAACTTTTTTTGGTCCCCCTTCTTCCGATCCCATCTATTGACAATCTCTACCAGATCCCCCGTCCTTTCCATTCTGAGGGATCGACCGCCTTTGTCCAAGCCCACAAACCAGGTCATGAATCCATTCCTCTTAAACCTTCGTTGCGCGAGATTTACTCCAGAGCTTTCTTGGCAAAGTTGGGCAGGACAAAGGCCGCCTTGTGGATATCGGCATTGTAGTACTTGCACAGCTTCTCCTCCTCCTCGGCGGACCACTTGCGGAGGGGCTCCTTGACGTTGCGGCCGGCGTCCTTGGTGCAGACCATGAAGCCGATCTGGCCGCTGGGGTAGGTGGGGATGGTGGTGTAGGCGTACTCGGCGACGGGGAAGATCTCCTTGCAGTCCTTCTTGAGCTTGGAGATGAGCGGCAGGTGAAGCCACTGGTTCTCAGCTGTTTGGGTGAAGCGCATAATTGTTAGCTAGTCCTGGTCTCTATACGTATCTTCTTGTACAAGAGCCAATCCTCTGACAAATGGCAGCCAGGCGGAATGAAAGCGGGTAGACAGAGAAAAGGGAGGAAAGAATGAATCGCAGTCTCGAGCATGCGCAACGCTTTAGAAGAGTAGACAAAGGAGAGTTCAAAGCGTATCCAGGTTCACACAACCCAGTCTCAACGGCACGCCACTGGGCTGTGCGCCGATATCTCCTGGGGAGAATCGAGGACAGGTCCGAAGAAAGAAGAAGAAGCAGGCACCGCATTTGCGAGTGCCAGCCTCGTTGTCTTCTCTTCAGGGACCCGAGACTTCCTTGATTCCCCTCGATATTCCTGAACAAATGGGAACGTACAACCTTGGGTAGTGATGACACCGCCCTCCCTCAGGGCGTCGTGGAGGAGCTGGAAGTAGGGCTTCTGGAAGAGGGACTCGGCAGGGCCCTCGGGGTCAGAGGAGTCGGTGATGATGACATCAAAGGTGTTCTTGTACTCCTCGAGGAACTTGAAGCCGTCGCCGACGTGGGTCTTGGACTTGGGGTGGTCAAAGCCGACGGCCATGTTGGGGAGGTACTGCTTGGAGAGGCGGATGACGGCCTCGTCAATGTCGCAGAGGATGGCCTCCTCAACGCACTCGTGCTTGACGACCTCACGGAGGACACCGCCGTCACCACCACCGATGACGAGGACCTTCTTGGGGTTGGGGTGGGAGTTCATGGCCAGGTGAGTAATCATCTCCTGGTAGGAGAACTCATCACGCTCCGTGGCCTGGATGACGTTGTCCAGAACCAAAACCATGCCGTAGTCGGTGGACTCAAAGATGAGGACATCCTGGTACTGGGACTTCTCGTGGTGGATGACCTTCTTAACCTTGAGGGTCATGGCCTGGCCTGTTGCAGGTCGTCAGCACGCAGTGTCCCTATTCTCACGATGTTTGAATAGGTCAACTTACCGGGCCACATGTTGGAAATCTCACGGAACCAGCCATCTGTACATCATTCCATCCTGTTAGCGTACGGTCTCGACTCGTTGGTCTCATTTGCTTCCATAAACAGCATGCATCTTGCTACATCCATCCCCAAGAGATACACGAAGAGCGATCTGCAAACCCCCCTCCCCCCCTCGCCCCCAAAAAAAAGAGCTTTCTCGGGTTCTCCTGCTGAATTGCTTGACCGAAAGTGGCATGGATGGATGGTGCATGCGCGCTCAGACGGTAGAGGAGCAAGGGCTGAAGGTTGTTGGGGGACCCGGAAGAGGGCGGATAAGCCACCCGTCAATAGTTGCGGGAGGGTGTTGGCGATTGAACAGGTGCAGGCACGGATGAGACAAGGCCCATGGGGCCCGCATCCGGTTGCGATATTCTCCGTCCTCCGTTGCGTTTGCGTGGGCTCATAGCGAACCCCCCAAGGTGGTCAGGGGCGGGGTGATCAAGACATCAGCATGGCGGGGGTTTTTGAGACGGGCGACAACAGGAGCTGGGAGAGCGAGTAGCGCCAGCAACTGTGAACATCACCCAACGCCAATACCAACAGAGGGGTTCTGGGCAGCCGCAGATAGGAAGGCAGACAGACTCAGTGAGGGAGGAAGGGATGGATGGTTGGAAGACGAGGGTGGACCGCACGAACCTTGGATGGTAGGATGGGCAATTTCGCTCATTTTTGCGGTAGACGGGGGTTTGGCAGGGCTACGGTGTAGATTGTGTAAAAGTCGACAGGTCGGCAAAGGCGCAGGCGGTCGAGACAAGTGTCGCTGGTGCAGGCGTAGTAGTTGAGAAAGGAGGGGTGTTATATGACGGAAGAAAGCCAGGATGGAAAAGTAAGATTGTCTGTTATCAAAATGTGCGTTGTAGCGTCTAGAACGCGGGAGGGTTGCTTGTGGTTAGCCAGGCGGCAGCTGAACGGGTGCCCTGTAGGGCAATCCATACACAGGGACTGCCCGCCTACGGTAATAGCCGGAAAGGCGCTAGGT